>NW_024098187.1:0-12405 GCF_016545835.1 Crotalus tigris | reverse complement strand
GTATGGTTAGGAGGGCACTTAGTTTTCTAGGCTGCCCTATCTATGCTTCCTGGTGAAACACATGGGAAAATCCCATAGGATGAAAATTCCACTTAGGGTTAGGGTTAGGTCACCGTGAACTCATAGAGCAAAATGGACACCGCCTACAAACTCGGAGTATTTGGGTATGGTTAGGAGTGCACTTACTTTTCTAGGCTGCCCTATCAATGTTTCCTGGTAAAATATATGGGAAAAATCCATAGGAGTAAAATTCCACTTAGGGTTAGGGTTAGGTCACCATGAACTCATAGAGCAAAATGGACAACGCCAACAAACACGGGGTGCTTGGGTATGGTTATGTGGGCACTTACTTTTCAAGGCTGAACTTTCTAAGTTTCCTGGTAAAATACATGGGAAAATGCCATAGGAGTAAAATTCCACTTAGGGTTAGGGTTAGGTCACCATGAACTCATAGAGCAAAATGGACACCGTGAAAAAACTCGAAGTGCTTGGGTATTGTTATGAGGTCAGTTACTTTTCTAGGCTGCCCTACCTATGTTTCCTGGTAAAATAAATGGGAAAATCCCATAGGAGGAAAATTCCAGTTTCGGTTAGGGTTATGTCACCATAAACTCATAGAGCAAAATGGACACCGCCAACAAACTCGGAGTATTTGGGTATGGTTTGTGGGGCATTTACTTTTCTAGGCTACCCTATCTATGTTTCCTGGTAAAATACATTGGAAAATCCTATAGGAGGAAAATTCCACCTAAGGTTAAGGTTAGGTCACCATGAACTCATAGAGCAAAATGGACACTGTCAAAAAACTCGGAGTTCTTGGGTATTGTTATGAGGGCACTTACTTTTCTAGGCTGCCCTATCAATGATTCCTGGTAAAATACATGGGAAAATCCCATAGGAGGAAAATTCCACCTAAGGTTAGGGTTAGGTCACCATGAACTCATAGAGCAAAATGGACACCGACAAAAAACTCGGAGTGCTTGAGTATTGTTATGAGGGCACTGACTTTTCTAGGCTGCCCTATCAATGTTTCCTGGAAAAAACATGGGAAAATCCCATAGGAGTAATATTCCACTTAGGGTTAGGGTTTGGTCACCATGAACTCATAGAGCAAAATGGACACCGTCAAAAAAATCGGAGTGCTTGGGTATTGTTATGAGGGCACTTACATTTCTAGGCTGCCCTTTCTATGTTTCCTGGTAAAATACAGAGAAAAATCCCATAGGAGGAAAATTCCAGTTTCGGTTAGGGTTAGGTCACCATAAACTCATAGAGCAAAATGGAGACCGCCAACAAACTCGGAGTGCTTGGGTATGGTTAGCAGGGCCCTTACTTTTGTACGCTGCCCTATCTATGTTTCCTGGTAAAATACATGGGAAAATCCCATAGGATGAAAATTCCACTTAGGTTTAGGGTTAGGTCACCATGAACTCATAGAGCAAAATGGACACCACCAACAAACTTGGAGTATTTGGGTACGGTTTTCAGGGCACTTACTTTTCTAGGCTGCCGTATATATGTTTCCTGGAAAAAACATGGGAAAATCTCATAGGAGGAATATTCCACTTAGGGTTAGGGTTAGGTCACCATGAACTCATAGAGCAAAATGGACACCACCAGCAAACCTGGAGTATTTGGGTATGGTTTTCAGGGCACTTACTTTTCTAGGCTGCCCTATCTATGTTTCCTGGTAAAATACATGGGAAAATCCCATAGGAGGAAAATTCCACTTAGGGTTAGGGTTAGTTCACCATGAACTCATGGAGCAAAATGGACACCGCCTTCAAACCCGGAGTGCTTGGGTATGGTTTGGAGGGCTCATACTTTTCTAGGCTGTGCTATCTATGTTTCCTGGTAAAATACATGGGAAAATCCCATAGGAGTAAAATTCCACTTAGGGTTAGGGTTAGGTCACCATGAACTCATAGAGCAAAATGGACACCGTCAAAAAACTCGGAGTGCTTGGGTATTGTTATGAGGGCGGTTACTTTTCTAGGCTGCCCTATCTATTTTTCCTGGTAAAATAAATGGGAAAATCCCATAGGAGGAAAATTCCAGTTTCGGTTAGTGTTAGGTCACCATAAACTCATAGAGCAAAATGGACACCGCCAACAAAGTCGGAGTTCTTCGGTATGGTTAGGAGGGCACTTAGTTTTCTAGGCTGCCCTATCTATGCTTCCTGGTGAAACACATGGGAAAATCCCATAGGATGAAAATTCCACTTAGGGTTAGGGTTAGGTCACCGTGAACTCATAGAGCAAAATGGACACCGCCTACAAACTCGGAGTATTTGGGTATGGTTAGGAGTGCACTTACTTTTCTAGGCTGCCCTATCAATGTTTCCTGGTAAAATATATGGGAAAATCCCATAGGAGTAAAATTCCACTTAGGGTTAGGGTTAGGTCACCATGAACTCATAGAGCAAAATGGACAACGCCAACAAACACGGAGTGCTTGGGTATGGTTATGTGGGCACTTACTTTTCAAGGCTGAACTTTCTAAGTTTCCTGGTAAAATACATGGGAAAATGCCATAGGAGTAAAAGTCCACTTAGGGTTAGGGTTAGGTCACCATGAACTCATAGAGCAAAATGGACACCGTGAAAAAACTCGGAGTGCTTGGGTATTGTTATGAGGTCAGTTACTTTTCTAGGCTGCCCTACCTATGTTTCCTGGTAAAATAAATGGGAAAATCCCATAGGAGGAAAATTCCAGTTTCGGTTAGGGTTATGTCACCATAAACTCATAGAGCAAAATGGACACCGCCAACAAACTCGGAGTATTTGGGTATGGTTTGTGGGGCATTTACTTTTCTAGGCTACCCTATCTATGTTTCCTGGTAAAATACATTGGAAAATCCCATAGGAGGAAAATTTCCACTTAGGTTAGGTAAAGGTCACCACGAACTCATAGAGCAAAATGTGGACAACACCAAAGAAACTCGGAGTATTTGGATATGGTTTTTGTGGGGCATTTTACTTCTAGGCTACCCTATCTATGTTTCCTGGTAAAATACATTGGAAAATCCCCATAGGAGGAAAAATTCCTACCTTAAGGTAAGTGTTAGGTCACCATGAACTCATAGAGCAAAATGGGACTACTGTCAAAAAACATCGGAGTTCTTGGGTATTGTTATGAGGGCACTTACTTTTCTAGGCTGCCCTATCAATGATTCCTGGTAAAATACATTGGGGAAAATCCCATAGGAGGACAATTCCATCCACCTAAGGTTAGTTTTAGGTCACCATAAACTCATAGAGCAAAATGGAGACCGCCAACAAACTCGGAGTGCTTGGGTATGGTTAGCAGGGCACTTACTTTTCTAGGCTGCCCTATCTATGTTTCCTGGTAAAATACATGGGAAAATCCCATAGGATGAAAATTCCACTTAGGGTTAGGGTTAGGTCATCATGAACTCATAGATCAAAATGGACACCACCAACAAACACGGAGTGCTTGGGTATTGTTATGAGGGCACTTACTTTTCTAGGCTGTCCTTTCTATGTTTCCTGGTAAAATACAGAGGAAAATCCCATAGGAGGAAAATTCCAGTTTCGGTTAGGGTTAGGTCACCATAAACTCATAGAGCAAAATGGAGACCGCCAACAAACTCAGAGTGCTTGGGTATGGTTAGCAGGGCACTTACTTTTCTAGGCTGCCCTATCTATGTTTCCTGGTAAAATACATGGGAAAATCCCATAGGATGAAAATTCCACTTAGGTTTAGGGTTAGGTCACCATGAACTTATAGAGCAAAATGGACACCACCAACAAACTTGGAGTATTTGGGTATGGTTTTCAGGGCACTTACTTTTCTAGGCTTCCCTATCTATGTTTCCTGGTAAAATACATGGGAAAATCCCATAGGAGGAAAATTCCACTTAGGATTAGGGTTAGGTCAACATAATCTCATAGAGCAAAATGGAAACCACCAAAAAACTCCGAGTGCTTGGGTATGGTTAGGAGGGCACTTAGTTTTCTAGGCTGCCCTATCTATGATTCCTGGTGAAACACATGGGAAAATACCATAGGATGAAAATTCCACTTAGGGTTAGGGTTAGGTTACCGTGAACTCATAGAGCAAAATGGACACCGTGAAAAAACTCGGAGTGCTTGGGTATTGTTATGAGGGCAGTTACTTTTCTAGACTGCCCTATCTATGTTTCTTGGTAAAATACATGGAAAATTCCATAAGAGGAAAACTCCACCTAGGGTTAGGGTTGGGTCAGAATGAACTGTTATAGCAAAATGGACATCGTCAAAAAACTTGGAGTTCTTGGTTATTGTTATGAGGGCACTTACTTTTCTAGGCTGCCCTATCAATGTTTCCTGGTAAAATATATGGGAAAATCCCATAGGAGTAAAATTCCACTTAGGGTTAGGGTTAGGTCACCATGAACTCATAGAGCAAAATGGACACCGCCTACAAACTCGGAGTATTTGGGTATGGTTAGGAGGGCACTTACTTTTCTAGGCTGCCCTATCAATGTTTCCTGGTAAAATATATGGGAAAATCCCATAGGAGTAAAATTCCACTTAGGGTTAGGGTTAGGTCACCATGAACTCATAGAGCAAAATGGACACCGCCAACAAACACGGAGTGCTTGGGTATGGTTATTTGGGCACTTACTTTTCAAGGCTGAACTTTCTACGTTTCCTGGTAAAATACATGGGAAAATGCCATAGGAGTAAAATTCCACTTAGGGTTAGGGTTAGGTCACCATGAACTCATAGAGCAAAATGGACACCGTGAAAAAACTCGGAGTGCTTGGGTATTGTTATGAGGGCAGTTACTTTTCTAGGCTGCCCTATCTATGTTTCCTGGTAAAATAAATGGGAAAATCCCATAGGAGGAAAATTCCAGTTTCGGTTAGGGTTAGGTCACCATAAACTCATAGAGCAAAATGGACACCGCCAACAAAGTCGGAGTTCTTCGGTATGGTTAGGAGGGCACTTACTTTTCTAGGCTGCCCTATCTATGTTTCCTGGTAAAACACATGGGGAAATACCATAGGATGATAATTCCACTTCGGTTTAGGGTAAGGTCACCATGAACTCATAGAGCAAAATGGACACCGCCAACAAACTTGGAATATTTGGGTATGGTTTGGAGGGCACTTACTTTTCTAGGCTGCCCTAGATATGTTTCCTGGTAAAACACATGGGAAAATCCCATAGGATGATAATTCCACTTAGTGTTAGGGTTAGGTCACCATGAACTCATAGAGCAAAATGGACACCACCAACAAACACGGAGTGCTTGGGTATGGTTAGGAGGGCACTTACTTTTCTAGGCTGCCCTATCTATGTTTCCTGGTCAAATACATTGGAAAATCCCATAGGAGGAAAATTCCACCTAAGGTTAGGATTAGGTCACCATGAACTCATAGAGCAAAATGGACACCGTCAAAAAACTCGGAGTGCTTGGGTATTGTTATGAGGGCACTTACTTTTCTAGGCTGTCCTTTCTATGTTTCCTGGTAAAATACAGAGGAAAATCCCATAGGAGGAAAATTCCAGTTTCGGTTAGTTTTAGGTCACCATAAACTCATAGAGCAAAATGGAGACCGCCAACAAACTCGGAGTGCTTGGGTATGGTTAGCAGGGCACTTACTTTTCTAGGCTGCCCTATCTATGTTTCCTGGCAAAATACATGGGAAAATCCCATAGGATGAAAATTCCACTTAGGGTTAGGGTTAGTTCACCATGAACTCATAGAGCAAAATGGACACCGCCTTCGAACCCGGAGTGCTTGGGTATGGTTTGGAGGGCTCATACTTTTCTAGGCTGTGCTATCTATGTTTCCTGGTAAAATACATGGGAAAATCCCATAGGAGTAAAATTCCACTTAGGATTAAGGTTAGGTCAACATGATCTCATAGAGCAAAATTGAAACCACCAAAAAACTCCGAGTGCTTGGGTATGGTTAGGAGGGCACTTAGTTTTCTAGGCTGCCCTATCTATGCTTCCTGGTGAAACACATGGGAAAATCCCATAGGATGAAAATTCCACTTAGGGTTAGGGTTAGGTCACCATAAACTCATAGAGCAAAATGGACACCGTCAAAAAACTTGGAGTGCTTGGTTATTGTTATGAGGGCACTTACTTTTCTAGGCTGCCCTATCAATGTTTCCTGGTAAAATATATGGGAAAATCCCATAGGAGTAAAATTCCACTTAGGGTTAGGGTTAGGTCACCATGAACTCATAGAGCAAAATGGACAACACCAACAAACACGGAGTGCTTGGGTATGGTTAGGAGGGCACTTACTTTTCAGGGCTGCCCTATCTATGTTTCCTGGTAAAATACATGGGAAAATCCCATAGGATGAAAATTCCACCTAAGGTTAGGGTTAGGTCACCATGAACTCATAGAGCAAAATGGAGACCGCCAACAAACTCGGAGTGCTTGGGTATGGTTAGCAGGGCACTTACTTTTCTAGGCTGCCTTATCTATGTTTCCTGGTAAAATACATGGGAAAATCCCATAGGATGAAAATTCCACTTAGGTTTAGGGTTAGGTCACCATGAACTCATAGAGCAAAATGGACACCACCAACAAACTTGGAGTATTTGGGTATGGTTTTCAGGACACTTACTTTTCTAGGCTGCCCTATCTATGTTTCCTGGTAAAATACATGGGAAAATCCCATAGGAGGAAAATTCCACTTAGGGTTAGGGTTAGTTCACCATGAACTCATAAAGCAAAATGGACACCGCCTTCAAACCCGGAGTGCTTGGGTATGGTTTGGAGGGCTCATACTTTTCTAGGCTGTCCTATCTATGTTTCCTGGTAAAATACATGGGAAAATCCCATAGAAGTAAAATTCCACTTAGGATTAGGGTTAGGTCAACATGATCTCATAGAGCAAAATTGACACCACCAAAAAACTCCGAGTGCTTGGGTATGGTTAGGAGGGCACTTAGTTTTCTAGGCTGCCCTATCTATGCTCCCTGGTGAAACACATGGGAAAATCCCATAGGATGAAAATTCCACTTAGGGTTAGGGTTAGGTCACCATGAACTCATAGAGCAAAATGGACACCGCCTACAAACTCGGAGTATTTGGGTATGGTTAGGAGGGCACTTACTTTTCTTGGCTGCTTTATCTATGTTTCCTGGTAAAATACATGGAAAATCCCATAAGAGGAAAACTCCACCTAGGTTTAGGGTTGGGTCACAATGAACTCATATAGCAAAATGGACACCGTCAAAAAACGTGGAGTGCTTGGTTATTGTTATGAGGGCACTTACTTTTCTAGGCTGCCCTATCTATTTTTCCTGGTAAAATACATGGGAAAATCCCATAGGAGGAAAATTCCACTTAGGGTTAGGGTTAGATCACCATGAACCCATAGAGCAAAATGGACACCACCAACAAACTCGGAGTATTTGGGTATGGTTTGTGGGGCATTTACTTTTCTAGGCTACCCTATCTATGTTTCCTGGTAAAATACTTTGGATAATCCCATAGGAGGAAAATTCCACCTAAGGTTAGGGTTAGGTCACCATGAACTCATAGAGCAAAATGGACACTGTCAAAAAACTCAGAGTGCTTGGGTATTGTTATGAGGGCACTTACTTTTCTAGGCTGCCCTATCAATGTTTCCTGGTAAAATACATGGGAAAATCCCATAGGAGTAAAATTCCACTTAGGGTTCGGTCACCATGAACTCATAGAGCAAAATGGACACCGCCAACAAACACGGAATGCTTGGTTATGGTTATGTGGGCACTTACTTTTCAAGACTGAACTTTCTAAGTTTCCTGGTAAAATACATGGGAAAATCCCATAGGAGTAAAATTCCACTTAGGGTTAGGGTTAGGTCACCATGAACTCATAGAGCAAAATGGACACCGTCAAAAAACTCGGAGTGCTTGGGTATTGTTATGAGGGCGGTTACTTTTCTAGGCTGCCCTATCTATGTTTCCTGGTAAAATAAATGGGAAAATCCCATAGGAGGAAAATTCCAGTTTCGGTTAGTGTTAGGTCACCATTACCTCATAGAGCAAAATGGACACCGCCAACAAAGTCGGAGTTCTTCGGTATGGTTAGGAGGGCACTTACTTTTCTAGGCTGCCCTATCTATGTTTCCTGGTAAAACACATGGGAAAATCCCATAGGATGATAATTCCACTTAGGGTTAGGGTTAGGTCATCATGAACTCATAGATCAAAATGGACACCACCAACAAACACGGAGTGCTTGGGTATTGTTATGAGGGCACTTACTTTTCTAGGCTGTCCTTTCTATGTTTCCTGGTAAAATACAGAGGAAAATCCCATAGGAGGAAAATTCCAGTTTCGGTTAGGGTTAGGTCACCATAAACTCATAGAGCAAAATGGAGACCGCCAACAAACTCGGAGTGCTTGGGTATGGTTTTCAGGGCACTTACTTTTTATGGCTACCCTATCTATGTTTCCTGGTAAAATACATGGGAAAATCCCATAGGATGAAAATTCCACTTAGGTTTAGGGTTAGGTCACCATGAACTCATATTGTAAAATGGACACCACCAACAAACTTGGAATATTTGGGTATGGTTTGGAGGGCACTTACTTTTCTAGGCTGCCCTATCTATGTTTCCTGGTAAAACACATGGGGAAATACCATAGGAGGAAAATTCCACTTAGGGTTGTGGTTAGTTCACCATGAACTCATAGAGCAAAATGGACACCGCCTTGAAACCCGGAGTGCTTGGGTATGGTTTGGAGGGCTCATAATTTTCTAGGCTGTCCTATCTATGTTTCCTGGTAAAATACATGGGAAAATCCCATAGGAGTAAAATTCCACTTAGGATTAGGGTTAGGTCAACATGATCTCATAGAGCAAAATGGAAACCACCAAAAAACTCCGAGTTCTTGGGTATGGTTAGGAGGGCACTTAGTTTTCTAGGCTGCCCTATCTATGCTTCCTGGTGAAACACATGGGAAAATCCCATAGGATGAAAATTCTACTTAGGGTTAGGGTTAGGTCACCATGAACTCATAGAGCAAAATGGACACCGCCTACAAACTCGGAGTATTTGGGTATGGTTAGGAGGGCACTTACTTTTCTAGGCTGCCCTATCAATGTTTCCTGGTAAAATATATGGGAAAATCCCATAGGAGTAAAATTCCACTTAGGGTTAGGGTTAAGTCACCATGAACTCATAGAGCAAAATGGACACCACCAAAAAAGTCTGAGTTCTTGGGTATGGTTAGGAGGGCACTTACTTTTCTAGGCTGCTTTATCTATGTTTCCTGGTAAAATACATGGAGAAAATGCCATAGGAGTAAAATTCCACTTAGGGCTTTAGGGTCTAGGTCACAATGAATCATAGAGCAAAATTGGACACCGTCAAAAAACTCGGAGGCTTGGGTATTGTTATGAAGGGCAGTTAACTTTTCTAGGCTGCCCTATCTATGTTTCCTGGTAAAATAAATGGGGAAAAAATCCCATAGTAGGAAAATTCCAGTTTCGTGTTAGGGTTAGGTCCACCATTAAAAATCATAGAGCAAAATGGACACCGCCAACAAAGTCGGGTTCCTCGGTAGGTTAGGCACGGGCACTTAACTTTCTAGGCTTGCCCTTATTCTAGGGTTCATGGTAATAAAACACATGGGGAAATACCCATAGATGATAATTCCACTTAGGGTTTAGGTAAGGTCACCATGAACTCATAGAGCAAAATGGACACCACCAACAAACTTGGAGTATTTGGGTATGGTTTTCAGGGCACTTACTTTTCTAGGCTGCCCTATCTATGTTTCCGGGTAAAATACATGGGAAAATCCCATAGGATGAAAATTCCACTTAGGTTTAAGGTTAGGTCACCATGAACTCATAGAGCAAAATGGACACCACCAACAAACTTGGAGTATTTGGGTATGGTTTTCAGGGCACTTACTTTTCTAGGCTGCCGTATATATGTTTCCTGGTAAAATACATGGGAAAATCCCATAGGAGGAAAATTCCACTTAGGGTTGGGGTTAGTTCACCATTAACTCATAGAGCAAAATGGACACCGCCTTCAAACCCGGAGTGCTTGGGTATGGTTTGGAGGGCTCATACTTTTCTAGGTTGTCCTATCTATGTTTCCTGGTAAAATACATGGGAAAATCCCATAGGAGTAAAATTCCACTTAGGATTAGGGTTAGGTCAACATGATCTCATAGAGCAAAATGGAAACCACAGAAAAACTCCGAGTGCTTGGGTATGGTTAGGAGGGCACTTACTTTTCTAGGCTGCCCTATCTATGCTTCCTGGTGAAACACATGGGAAAATCCCATAGGATGAAAATTCCACTTAGGGTTAGGGTTAGGTCACCATGAACACATAGAGCAAAATGGACACCGCCTACAAACTCGGAGTATTTGGGTATGGTTAGGGGGGCATTTACTTTTTTGTCTACCCTATCTATGTTTCCTGGTAAAATACTTTGGAAAATCCCATAGGAGGAAAATTCCACCTAAGGTTAGAGTTAGGTCACCATGAACTCATAGAGCAAAATGGACACAGCCAACAAACACGGAGTGCTTGTGTATGGTTATGTGGGCACTTACTTTTCAAGGCTGAACTTTCTAAGTTTCCTGGTAAAATACATGGGAAAATCCCATAGGAGTAAAATTCCACTTAGGGTTAGGGTTAGGTCACCATGAACTCATAGAGCAAAATAGACACCGTCAAAAAACGTGGAGTGCTTGGGTATTGTTATTAGGGCAGTTACTTTTCTAGGCTGCCCTATCTACGTTTCCTGGTAAAATAAATGGGAAAATCCCATAGGAGGAAAATTCCAGTTTCGGTTAGGGTTAGGTCACCATAAACTCATAGAGCAAAATGGACACCGCCAACAAAGTCGGAGTTCTTCGGTATGGTTAGGAGGGCACTTACTTTTCTAGGCTGCCCTATGTTTCCTGGTAAAACACATGGGGAAATACCATAGGATGATAATTCCACTTAGGTTTAGGTAAAGGTCACCATGAACTCATAGAGCAAAATGGACACCACCAACAAACTCGGAGTATTTGGGTATGGTTTGTGGGGCATTTACTTTTCTAGGCTACCCTATCTATGTTTCCTGGTAAAATACATTGGAAAATCCCATAGGAGGAAAATTCCACTTAGGTTTAGGGTTAGGTCACCATGAACTCATAGAGCTAAATGGACACCACCAACAAACTTGGAGTATTTGGGTATGGTTTTCAGGGCACTTACTTTTCTAGGCTGCCCTATCTATGTTTCCTGGTAAAATACATGGGAAAATCCCATAGGATGAAAATTCCACTTAGGGTTAGGGTTAGTTCACCATGAACTCATAGAGCAAAATGGACACCGCCTTCAAACCCGGAGTGCTTGGGTATGGTTTGGAGGGCTCATACTTTTCTAGGCTGTGCTATCTATGTTTCCTGGTAAAATACATGGGAAAATCCCATAGGAGTAAAATTCCACTTAGGGTTAGGGTTAAGTCACCATGAACTCATAGAGCAAAATGGACACCACCAAAAAAGTCTGAGTTCTTGGGTATGGTTAGGAGGGCACTTACTTTTCTAGGCTGCTTTATCTATGTTTCCTGGTAAAATACATGGAAAATCCCATAAGAGGAAAACTCCACCTAGGGTTAGGGTTGGGTCAGAATGAACTCATATAGCAAAATGGACACCGTCAAAAAACTTGGAGTGCTTGGTTATTGTTATGAGGGCACTTACTTTTCTAGGCTGCCCTATCAATGTTTCCTGGTAAAATATATGGGAAAATCCCATAGGAGTAAAATTCCACTTAGGGTTAGGGTTAGGTCACCATGAACTCATAGAGCAAAATGGACACCCACAAGAAGCTCGGAGTATGTGGGTATGGTTTGGAGGGCACTTACTTTTCTAGGCTGCCCTATCTATTTTTCCTGGTAAAATACATGGGAAAATCCCATAGGAGTAAAATTCCACTTAGGGTTAGGGTTAGGTCACCATGAACTCATAGAGCAAAATGGACAACGCCAACAAACACGGAGTGCTTGGGTATGGTTATGTGGGCACTTACTTTTCAAGGCTGAACTTTCTAAGTTTCCTGGTAAAATACATGGGAAAATGCCATAGGAGTAAAATTCCACTTAGGGTTAGGGTTAGGTCATCATGAACTCATAGATCAAAATGGACACCACCAACAAACACGGAGTGCTTGGGTATTGTTATGAGGGCACTTACTTTTCTAGGCTGTCCTTTCTATGTTTCCTGGTAAAATACAGAGGAAAATCCCATAGGAGGAAAATTCCAGTTTCGGTTAGGGTTAGGTCACCATAAACTCATAGAGCAAAATGGAGACCGCCAACAAACTCCGAGTGCTTGGGTATGGTTAGCAGGGCACTTACTTTTCTAGGCTGCCCTATCTATGTTTCCTGGTAAAATACATGGGAAAATCCCATAGGATGAAAA
>NW_024098186.1:0-36452 GCF_016545835.1 Crotalus tigris | reverse complement strand
CAATGGTACAGTCTGTGGGTTGGTGGGGGGGGAGCTCATTCGCCCTCTCCTCACTGAAGACTTCAGCAAGGTCTCTATATTCCTCTGGTATTTCTGTTAATCTTTTTTCCTCTCCTATGATGCTTTTTCTATTCTTGATTCTGGTAGCCTCCCTTGGGGTTTTAAGTCCATAGGGTCCCCCTTCGGGAATTTGATTTCTGTCGTCCTCCAATTTACCCAGGGGTTCCATTTTTTTCAACCATTCCATCCCTAGAATCATTGGGCATTCCATACCTGGGGTCACCACAAACGTTAAGTCCTCTTCATGGTTGCCCAGGGAGAGGTGTATTGGCAGAGTGGCTAGGGTAGCTGGCACCCCCCCTGCTATGGATCCATCTAGCTGGCCAAATGAGATTGGTTGTTCCAGTCTCCTGTATGGGATGCCCAGATTCCCCACTAGTGTTGGGCTAATGAGGCAGCGGGTGCAGCCAGAATCTATTAAGGCTTTCACCTTCACAGCTTCGGGCATGGGGGGGATTAATATAGTCACTGTTTTGAAGATGGGTGTGATGCATCCACTTACCAGGGGTTCGCCCTCCGAGCTGTCATCTGAGGCATCCACCGTCCCTGTGATGTAGGCTGGAGTTCTTTCCCCTTGGTGAGCAGAGGTGGGGGTTTCTGCAATTTCCATCATTTTCATGGCTGTTTCTTTTGGCTTAGCTGAATACCCTCTGGGTTTGTTGATTGGGGATCTGCCTGGGTTGTGCTGGGGGGCCTTTGAGCGGCATTCTACAGCTCGATGCCCTTCTCTTCCGCACTTGAAACACCCCATCTGCTTCTTGGCTGTATCCGATGATTTCACCGGTTGGTGTTTCAGCTCAGGCGGGGGGCGGCTCCATTGTTTTCCTCGGCGATGCCTCTTCAATATGTCGATCTCTGCTTCCTCTGCCAAGACGTACCATTCCTCAAGTCGATGTGGGTCCCCTCGGGGCAGGCAAGCATAATATAGATCATAGTTTAGTCCGTCTTTGAAATGGCCAAGGAGGATGTCTTCTGGCCAATTCAGTTTGCTGGCAATGGCCCGGAATTCTTGTGTATACTCAGCCACTGGGCGTTTGCCTTGCCTCATCGTTTTTATCCTTTCACGGGCTTTGCGATCAGCCAGGGGGGTCTTCAAATCGTCTTCTCAAAGAGGACATGAAACGGTTGAAGTTACTGAGTTCTGGGGCATTGGAGTCATGCAAGTTCACCACCCAATCTGCAGCTGGTTCATCCAGGGCAGATTGCACGATCCGGATGCGGGCTTTGTCGCTGGGAATGTCCTGCCCATATTCCTCCATGTAGCTGAGTACTTGGGTTAGGAAAAACCCCAAGCGTGTTGGCTCCCCTTTGAATTTCACCTCAACGGTGGACGTCTTGGAATGGATCGGTGCCTCCGTTGTGGGTGGTAGTGTCTTCCGTCCAGATTGCCATCTGTGGTCTGGTAGGGGGTGGGGGCTCCTGGGTCAGTAGATGTCCCTGGGGTTGCAGGTTCCACGTCCCCCTCGGTGTCTCTCCCTTTGTGGCTCCAGGAACTGGGGCGGCCGTAGGGCTCAGTATTCTCCTCTCCTAGGGAGCTGAGAGTTCGCTTCATCAGGTCAATAGCTTTCTCTAGGATCCAGTCTGAGTACGGTGCCCAGCTTTCTCCCTCTTCACTTGCGTGCAGGGATTTCTCCATCTCCTGCTTCCATTCGGGTTGCTTGGTCCCCCGTCTCAGGGTCACCTTTCTTGATTCCTTTCCCCACTCACTTTTCTTTCCAACGCCCATTGACCAGCGAGGCTTGTGGTCCCGTGTCTTCACCACTTCTTCTCCCGAGGAATCTGACCTCTCAGATCCCAACATCTGGCAAGGTTCCAACTGGGTCAGCGGCTCTCTTTCCAGGGAGTTTTCTCCCTCTCTTGCTTCGTTGTCTGACATGGTAAATTTTTTGCAAAATCCCCCGGCAAGGGTCTACCTTCCAGGTGGATTAATTTTGCAAGTCCTGTCTAATGTAAGGACCCACCCAACTTTGCATCTTAAGAAGACAGAACTCTTGGAATAGTTCTTCCAACAGGAATCCTTTATTAAGAGAAAATGGTTGCAGGCATGCTAGACAGGACTTGGGGTCCAAGCTCTCCCATTCAATGTTTTAAGGGGTTCCCCAGTAGTCCCACCCAATCAACCCCCCTTCCAGTGATAGTTTCAAGTATCACAATTCCACCCCCTTTCTTCTTTCTTCCGTCTGCATGGGGACTTCAGATAACTACATGAAAGGAAACTACCCTCCTTTGGTATATTAACGCTTCGAGGTTACAATAAACACACATTCAGCATTCAGCTCTTTGAAGTGTAAAGAAGGAAGTGAGGGCCATAAAGCCCCTTTGTTCTCCCCCTTCTCTCCCTCTTATGGCAGAATCCAGAGAAGGCAGAATTGGGAGTTTCTATATTTGATAATTTAAAGATGAAATATAATTGGATTCTGACAGAGTGCTTGGGTATGGTTTTGAGGGCACTTATTTTTCTAGGCTGCGCTATCTATGTTTCCTGGTAAAATACATGGGAAAATCCCATAGGAGGAAAATTCCACTTAGGGTTAGGGTTAGGTCACCATGAACTCACAGAGCAAAATGGACAACGCCAACAAACTCGGAATGCGTCGGTATGGTTAGGAGGGCACTTAATTTTCTAGGCCGCCCTTTGCAAGTTTCCTGGTAAAATACATGGGAAAATCCCATAGGAGGAAAATTCCACTTAGGGTTAGGGTTAGGTCCCCATGAACTCACAGAGCAAAATGGACAACGCCAACAAACTCGGAATGCGTCGGTATGGTTAGGAGGGCACTTAATTTTCTAGGCCGCCCTTTGCAAGTTTCCTGGTAAAATACATGGGAAAATCCCATAGGAGGAAAATTCCACTTAGGGTTAGGGTTAGGTCCCCATGAATTCATAGAGCAAAATGGACAGCGCCAACAAATGAGGAGTGCTTGGGCATGGTTTGGAGGGCACTTATTTTTCTAGGCTGCGCTATCTATTTTTCCTGGTAAAATACATAGGAAAATCCCATAGGACGAAAATTCCACTTAGGGTTAGGGTTAGGTCACCATGAACTGATAGAGCGAAATGGACAGCACCAACAAACTCGGTGTTCTTATGTATGGTTAGTAGGACAGTTACTTTTCTAGGCTGCGCTATCTATGTTTCCTGGTAAACTACATGGGAAAATCCCATAGGAGGAAAATTCCACTTAGGGTTAGGGTTAGGTCACCATGAACTCATAGAGCAAAATGGACAGCGCCAACAAACTCGGAGTGCTTGTGTATGGTTCAGAGGGCACTTAATTTTCTAGGCTGCGATATCTATGTTTCCTGGTAAACTACATGGGAAAATCCCATAGGAGGAAAATTACAGTTAGGGTTAGGGTTAGGTCCCCATGAACTCATAGAGCAAAATGGGCAGCGCCAACAAACTCGGAGTGCTTGGGTATGGTTTGGAGGGCAGTTACTTTTCTAGGCTGCTCTATATATGTTTCCTGGTAAAATACATGGGAAAATCCCATAGGAGGAAAATTACACTTAGGGTTAGGGTTAGGTCACCATGAACTCAGAGAGCAAAATGGACAGTGCCAACAAACTCGGAGTGCTTGGGTATGGATAGGAGGGCACTTACTTTTCTAGGCTACGCTATTTACGTTTCCTCGTAAAACACATGGGAAAATGCCACAGGAGGAAAATTCCACTTAGGGTTAGGGTTAGGTCACCATGAACTCATAGAGCAAAATGGACAGGGCCAATAAACTCGGAGTGCTTGGGTATGGTTCAGAGGGCACTTATTTTTCTAGGCTGCGCTATCTATGTTTCCTGGTAAACTACATGGGAAAATCCCATAGGAGGAAAATTCCACTTAGGGTTATGGATGGGTCCCCATGAACTCATAGAGCAAAATGGACAGCGCCAACAAACTCGGAGTGCTTGTGTATGGTTCAGAGGGCACTTAATTTTCTAGGCTGCGATATCTCTGTTTCCTGGTAAACTACATGGGAAAATCCCATAGGAGGAAAATTACAGTTAGGGTTAGGGTTAGGTCCCCATGAACTCATAGAGCAAAATGGGCAGCGCCAACAAACTCGGAGTGCTTGGGTATGGTTCGGAGGGCAGTTACTTTTCTAGGCTGCTCTATATATGTTTCCTGGTAAACTACATGGGAAAATCCCATAGGAGGAAAATTACACTTAGGGTTAGGGTTAGGTCACCATGAACTCAGAGAGCAAAATGGACAGTGCCAACAAAGTCGGAGTGCTTGGGTATGGATAGAAGGGCACTTACTTTTCTAGGCTACGCTATTTATGTTTCCTCGTAAAACACATGGGAAAATGCCACAGGAGGAAAATTCCACTTAGGGTTAGGGTTAGGTCACCATGAACTCATAGAGCAAAATAGAAAGCGCCAATAAACTCGGAGTGCTTGGGTATGGTTCAGAGGGCACTTATTTTTCTAGGCTGCGCTATCTATGTTTCCTGGTAAACTACATGGGAAAATCCCATAGGAGGAAAATTCCACTTAGGGTTATGGATGGGTCCCCATGAACTCATAGAGCAAAATGGACAGCGCCAACAAACTCGGAGTGCTTGTGTATGGTTCAGAGGGCACTTATTTTTCTAGGCTGCGATATCTATGTTTCCTCGTAAACTACATGGGAAAATCCCATAGGAGGAAAATTCCACTTAGGGTTAGGGTTAGGCCCATGAACTCATAGAGCAAAATGGGCAGCGCCAACAAACTCGGAGTGCTTGGGTATGGTTAGGAGGGCACTTACTTTTCTAGGCTGCCTATCTATGTTTCCTGGTAAAATACATGGGAAAATCCCATAAAAGGAAAATTCCACTTGGGGTTACGGTTAGGTCCCCATGAACTCACAGAGCAAAATGGGCAGCTCCAACAAACTCGAAGTGCTTGGGTATGGTTAGGAGGGCACTTACTTTTCTAGGCTACGCTATTTATGTTTCCTCGTAAAACACATGGGAAAATCCCATAGGAGGAAAATTCCACTTAGGGTTAGGGTTAGGTCCCCATGAACTCATAGAGCAAAATGGACAGCGGCAATAACCTCGGAGTGCTTGGGTATGGTTCGGAGGGCACTTATTTTTCTACGCTGCGCTATCTACGTTTCCTTGTAAAATACATGGGAAAATCCCATAGGAGGAAAATTACACTTAGGGTTAGATCCCCATGAACTCATAGAGCAAAATGGACAGCGCCAACAAACTCGGAGTGCTTGGGTATGGTTCGGAGGGAACTTACTTTTCTAGGCTGCTCTATCTATGTTTCCTGGTAAAATACATGGGAAAATCCCATAGGAGGAAAATTCCACTTACGATTTTGGTTCGGTCACCATGAACTCATAGAGCAAAATGGACAGCATCAAAAATTTCGAAGTGCTTGATTATGGATAGGAGGGCACTTACTTTTCTAGGCTGCCTATCTATGTTTCCTGGTAAAATGCATGGGAAAATCCCATAGGAGGAAAATTACACTTAGGGTTAGGGTTAGGTCACCATGAACTCATAGAGGAAAATGGACAGCGCCAACAAACTCGGAGTGCTTGTGTATGGTTCAGAGGGCACTTTCTTTTCTAGGCTGCAATATCTATGTTTCCTGGTAAATTACATGGGAAAATCCCATAGGAGGAAAATTCCACTTAGGGTTAGGGTTAGGTCCCCATGAACTCACAGAGCAAAATGGACAGCGCCAACAAACTCGGAGTGCTTGGGTATGGATAGGAGGGCACTTACTTTTCTAGGCTGCCTATCTATGTTTCCTGGTAAAATACATGGGAAAATCCCATAGGAGGAAAATTACACTTAGGGTTAGGGTTAGGTCACCATGAACTCAAAGAGCAAAATGGACACCGCCAACAAACTCGGAATGCGTCGGTATGGTTAGGAGGGCACTTAATTTTCTAGGCCGCCCTTTGCAAGTTTCCTGGTAAAATACATGGGAAAATCCCATAGGAGGAAAATTCCACTTAGGGTTAGGGTTAGTTTCCCATGAATTCATAGAGCAAAATGGACAGCGCCAACAAATGAGGAGTGCTTGGGTATGGTTAGGAGGGCACTTACTTTTCTAGGCTGCCTATCTATGTTTCCTGGTAAAATACATGGGAAAATCCCATAGGAGGAAAATTCCACTTGGGGTTACGGTTAGGTCCCCATGAACTCAAAGAGCAAAATGGACACCGCCAACAAACTCGGAATGCGTCGGTATGGTTAGGAGGGCACTTAATTTTCTAGGCCACCCTTTGCAAGTTTCCTGGTAAAATACATGGGAAAATCCCATAGGAGGAAAATTCCACTTAGGGTTAGGGTTAGGTCCTCATGAATTCATAGAGCAAAATGGACAGCGCCAACAAATAAGGAGTGCTTGGGTATGGTTTGGAGGGCACTTATTTTTCTAGGCTGCGCTATCTATTTTTCCTGGTAAAATACATAGGAAAATCCCAAAGGAGGAAAATTCCACTTATGGTTAGGGTTAGGTCACCATGAACTGATAGAGCGAAATGGACAGCATCAACAAATTCGGAGTGCTTGGGTATGGTACGTAGGGTACTTAGTTTTCTAGGCTGCGCTATGTATATTTCCTGGTAAACTACATGGGAAAATCCCATAGAAGGAAAATTCCACTTACGATTTGGGTTCGGTCACCATGAACTCATAGAGCAAAATGGACAGAATCAAAAATTTCGAAGTGCTTGGGTATGGCTAGGAGGGCACTTACTTTTCTAGGCTGCCTATCTATGTTTCCTGGTAAAATACATGGGAAAATCCCATAGGACGAAAATTCCACTTAGGGTTAGGGTTAGGTCACCATGAATTGATAGAGCGAAATGGACAGCACCAACAAACTCGGTGTTCTTATGTATGGTTAGTAGGACAGTTACTTTTCTAGGCTACGCTATCTATGTTTCCTGGTAAACTACATGGGAAAATCCCATAGGAGGAAAATTCCACTTAGGGTTAGGGTTAGGTCACCATGAACTCATAGAGGAAAATGGACAGTGCCAACAAATTCGGAGTGCTTGTGTATGGTTCAGAGGGCACTATCTTTTCTAGGCTGCAATATCTATGTTTCCTGGTAAACTACATGGGAAAATCCCATAGGAGGAAAATTCCACTTAGGGTTAGGGTTAGGTCCCCATGAACTCACAGAGCAAAATGGACAGCGCCAACAAACTCGGAGTTCTTGGGTATGGATAGGAGGGCACTTACTTTTCTAGGCTGCCTATCTATGTTTCCTGGTAAAATACATGGGAAAATCCCATAGGAGGAAAATTCCACTTAGGGTTATGGATGGGTCCCCATGAACTCATAGAGCAAAATGGACAGCGCCAACAAACTCGGAGTGCTTGTGTATGGTTCAGAGGGCACTTATTTTTCTAGGCTGCGCTATCTATGTTTCCTGGTAAAATACATGGGAAAATCCCATAGGAGGAATATTACACTTAGGGTTAGGGTTAGGTCACCATGAACTCAAAGGGCAAAATGGACACCGCCAACAAACTCGGAATGCGTCGGTATGGTTAGGAGGGCACTTAATTTTCTAAGCCGCCCTTTACAAGTTTCCTGGTAAAATACATGGGAAAATCCCATAGGAGAAAAATTCCACTTAGGGTTAGGGTTAGGTCCCCATGAATTCATAGAGCAAAATGGACAGCGCCAACAAATGAGGAGTGCTTGGGTATGGTTTGGAGGGCACTTATATTTCTAGGCTGCGCTATCTATTTTTCCTGGTAAAAGACATAGGAAAATCCCTTAGGAGGAAAATTCCACTTAGGGTTAGGGTTAGGTCACCATGAACTCACAGAGCAAAATGGACAGCGCCAACAAACTCGGAATGCGTCAGTATGGTTAGGAGGGCACTTAATTTTCTAGGCCGCCCTTTGCAAGTTTCCTGGTAAAATACATGGGAAAATCCCATAGGAGGAAAATTCCACTTAGGGTTAGGGTTAGTTTCCCATGAATTCATAGAGCAAAATGGACAGCGCCAACAAATGAGGAGTGCTTGGGTATGGTTAGGAGGGCACTTACTTTTCTAGGCTGCCTATCTATGTTTCCTGGTAAAATACATGGGAAAATCCCATAGGAGGAAAATTCCACTTGGGGTTACGGTTAGGTCCCCATGAACTCAAAGAGCAAAATGGAACACCGCCAACAAACTCGGAATGCGTCGGTATGGTTAGGAGGGCACTTAATTTTCTAGGCCGCCCTTTGCAAGTTTCCTGGTAAAATTCATGGGAAAATCCCATAGGAGGAAAATTCCACTTAGGGTTAGGGTTAGGTCCCGATGAATTCATAGAGCAAAATGGACAGCGCCAACAAACTCGGAGTGCTTGTGTATCGTTCAGAGGGCACTTATTTTTCTAGGCTGCAATATCTATGTTTCCCGGTAAACTACATGGGAAAATCCCATAGGAGGAAAATTCCACTTAGGGTTAGGGTTAGTTTCCCATGAATTCATAGAGCAAAATGGACAGCGCCAACAAATGAGGAGTGCTTGGGTATGGTTAGGAGGGCACTTACTTTTCTAGGCTGCCTATCTATGTTTCCTGGTAAAATACATGGGAAAATCCCATAGGAGGAAAATTCCACTTGGGGTTACGGTTAGGTCCCCATGAACTCATAGAGCAAAATGGACAGCGTCAACAAATTCGGAGTGCTTGTGTATGGTTCAGAGGGCACTTACTTTTCTAGGCTGCGATATCTATGTTTCCTGGTAAAATACATAGGAAAATCCCATAGGAGGAAAATTACACTTAGGGTTAGGGTTAGGTCACCATGAACTCATAGAGCAAAATGGACAGAATCAAAAATTTCGAAGTGCTTGGGTATGGCTAGGAGGGCACTTACTTTTCTAGGTTGCCTATCTATGTTTCCTGGTAAAATACATGGGAAAATCCCATAGGAGGAAAATTCCACTTAAGGTTAGGGTTAGGTCCCCATGAACTCATAGAGCAAAATGGACAGCGGCAATAAACTCGGAGTGCTTGGGTATGGTTCGAAGGGCACTTATTTTTCTAGGCTGCGCTATCTATGTTTCCTGGTAAACTACATGGGAAAATCCCATAGGAGGAAAATTCCACTTAGGCTTATGGATGGGTCCCCATGAACTCATAGAGCAAAATGGACAGCGCCAACAAACTCGGAGTGCTTGTGTATGGTTCAGAGGGCACTTACTTTTCTAGGCTGCGATATCTATGTTTCCTGGTAAAATACATAGGAAAATCCCATAGGAGGAAAATTACACTTAGGGTTAGGGTTAGGTCACCATGAACTCACAGAGCAAAATGGACACCGCCAACAAACTCGGAATGCATCGGTATGGTTCGGAGGGCACTTAATTTTCTAGGCCGCCCTATGCAAGTTTCCGGGTAAAATACATGGGAAAATCCCATAGGAGGAAAATTCCACTTAGGGTTAGGTTTAGGTCCCCATGAATTCATAGAGCAAAATAGACAGCGCCAACAAATGAGGAGTGCTTGGGTATGGTTTTGAGGGCAGTTATTTTTCTTGGCTGCGCTATCTATGTTTCCTGGTAAAATACATGGGAAAATCCCATAGGAGGAAAATTCCACTTAGGGTTAGGGTTAGGTCACCATGAACTCACAGAGCAAAATGGACAACGCCAACAAACTCGGAATGCGTCGGTATGGTTAGGAGGGCACTTAATTTTCTAGGCCGCCCTTTGCAAGTTTCCTGGTAAAATACATGGGAAAATCCCATAGGAGGAAAATTCCACTTAGGGTTAGGGTTAGGTCCCCATGAATTCATAGAGCAAAATGGACAGCGCCAACAAATAAGGAGTGCTTGGGTATGGTTTGGAGGGCACTTATTTTTCTAGGCTGCGCTATCTATTTTTCCTGGTAAAATACATAGGAAAATCCCATAGGACGAAAATTCCACTTAGGGTTAGGGTTAGGTCACCATGAACTGATAGAGCGAAATGGACAGCACCAACAAACTCGGTGTTCTTATGTATGGTTAGTAGGACAGTTACTTTTCTAGGCTGCGCTATCTATGTTTCCTGGTAAACTACATGAGAAAATCCCATAGGAGGAAAATTCCAGTTAGGGTTAGGGTTAGTTCACCATGAACTCATAGAGGAAAATGGACAGTGCCAACAAACTCGGAGTGCTTGTGTATGGTTCAGAGGGCACTTTCTTTTCTAGGCTGCAATATCTATGTTTCCTGGTAAACTACATGGGAAAATCCCATAGGAGGAAAATTCCACTTAGGGTTAGGGTTAGGTCCCCATGAACTCACAGAGCAAAATGGACAGCGCCAACAAACTCGGAGTTCTTGGGTATGGATAGGAGGGCACTTACTTTTCTAGGCTGCCTATCTATGTTTCCTGGTAAAATACATGGGAAAATCCCATAGGAGGAAAATTACACTTAGGGTTAGGGCTAGGTCACCATGAACTCAAAGAGCAAAATGGACACCGCCAACAAACTCGCAATGCGTCGGTATGGTTAGGAGGGCACTTAATGTTCTAAGCCGCCCTTTACAAGTTTCCTGGTAAAATACATGGGAAAATCCCATAGGAGAAAAATTCCACTTAGTGTTAGGGTTAGGTACCCATGAATTCATAGAGCAAAATGGACAGTGCCAACAAATGAGGAGTGCTTGGGTATGGTTTGGAGGACACTTATTTTTCTAGGCTGCGCTATCTATTTTTCCTGGTAAAAGACATAGGAAAATCCCATAGGAGGAAAATTCCACTTAGGGTTAGAGTTAGGTCACCATGAACTCACAGAGCAAAATGGACAACAGCGCCAACAAACTCGGAATGCGTCGGTATGGTTAGGAGGGCACTTAATTTTCTAGGCCGCCCTTTGCAAGTTTCCTGGTAAAATACATGGGAAAATCCCATAGGAGGAAAATTCCACTTAGGGTTAGGGTTAGGTCACCATGAACTCATAGAGCAAAATGGACAGCGCCAACAAACTCGGAGTGCTTGTGTATGGTTCAGAGGTCACTTATTTTTCTAGGCTGCAATATCTATGTTTCCTGGTAAACTACATGGGAAAATCCCATAGGAGGAAAATTCCACTTAGGGTTAGGGTTAGGTCCCCATGAATTCATAGAGCAAAATGGACAGCGCCAACAAACTCGGAGTGCTTGGGTATGGTTCGGAGGGCAGTTATTTTTCTAGCCTGCGCTATCTATTTTTCCTGGTAAAATACATAGGAAAATCCCAAAGGAGGAAAATTCCACTTAGGGTTAGGGTTAGGTCACCATGAACTCATAGAGCAAAATGGACAGCGCCAACAAACTCGGTGTTCTTATGTATGGTTAGTAGGACAGTTACTTTTCTAGGCTGCGCTATCTATGTTTCCTGGTAAACTACATGGGAAAATCCCATAGGAGGAAAATTCCACTGAGGGTTAGGGTAAGGTCACCATGAACTCATAGAGCAAAATGGACAGTGCCAACAAACTCGGAGTGCTTGTGTATGGTTCAGAGGGCACTTACTTTTCTAGGCTGCAATATCTATGTTTCCTGGTAAACTACATGGGAAAATCCCATAGGAGGAAAATTTACAGTTAGGGTTAGGGTTAGGTCCCCATGAACTCATAGAGCAAAATGGGCAGCGCCAACAAACTCGGAGTGCTTGGGTATGGTTGGAGGGCAGTTACTTTTCTAGGCTGCTCTATATATGTTTCCTGGTAAAATACATGGGAAAATCCCATAGGAGGAAAATTACACTTAGGGTTAGGGTTAGGTCACCATGAACTCAGAGAGCAAAATGGACAGTGCCAACAAACTCGGAGTGCTTGGGTATGGATAGGAGGGCACTTACTTTTCTAGGCTACGCTATTTAGGTTTCCTCGTAAAACACATGGGAAAATGCCACAGGAGGAAAATTCCACTTAGGGTTAGGGTTAGGTCACCATGAACTCATAGAGCAAAATGGACAGCGCCAACAAACTCGGAGTGCTTGGGTATGGTTCGGAGAGGACTAATTTTTCTAGGCTGCGCTATCTATGTTTCCTGGTAAAATACATGGGAAAATCCCATAGGAGGAAAATTCCACTTAGGGTTAGGGTTAGGTCCCCATGAACTCATAGAGCAAAATGGACAGCGCCAACAAACTCGGAGTGCTTGTGTATGGTTCAGAGGGCACTTATTTTTCTAGGCTGCGATATCTATGTTTCCTGTAAACTACATGGGAAAATCCCATAGGAGGAAAATTACAGTTAGGGTTAGGGTTAGGTCCCCATGAACTCATAGAGCAAAATGGGCAGCGCCAACAAACTCGGAGTGCTTGGGTATGGTTCGGAGGGCAGTTACTTTTCTAGGCTGCTCTATATATGTTTCCTGGTAAAATACATGGGAAAATCCCATAGGAGGAAAATTACACTTAGGGTTAGGGTTAGGTCACCATGAACTCAGAGAGCAAAATGGACAGCGCCAACAAACTCGGAGGGCTTGGGGTATGGGTAGGAGTCACTTACTTTTCTAGGCTACGCTATTTATGTTTCCTGGTAAAATACATGGGAAATGCCACAGGAGGAAAATTCCACTTAGGGTTAGGGTTAGGTCACCTGAAATCATAGAGCAAAATAGAAAGCGCCAATAAACTCGGAGGCTTGGATGGTTAGAGGGCACTTATTGTTCTAGGCTGCTCATCTATGTTCCTGGTAAAACTAATGGGAAAATCCCATAGGAGGAAAATTCCACTTAGGGTTATGGATGGGTCCCCATGAACTCATAGAGCAAAATGGCAGCGCCAACAAACTCGGATTGCTAGTGTATGGTTCAGAGGGCACTTATTTTTCGAGGCTGCGATATCTATGTTCCTCGTAAACTACAGGGGAAATCCCTAGGAGGAAATTCCACTTAGGGTTAGGGTTAGGCCATGAACGCATAGAGCAAAATGGGCAGCGCCAACAAACTCGGAGTGCTTGGGTATGGTTAGGAGGGCACTTACTTTTTCTAGGCCGCCTATCTATGTTTCCTGGTAAAATACATGGGAAAATCCCATAAAGGAAAATTCCACTGGGGTTACGGTTAGGTCCCCATGAACTCACAGAGCAAAATGGGCAGCTCCAACAAACTCGAAGTGCTTGGGTATGGTTAGGAGGGCACTTACTTTTCTAGGCTACGCTATTTATGTTTCCTCGTAAAACACATGGGAAAATCCCATAGGAGGAAAATTCCACTTAGGGTTAGGGTTAGGTCCCCATGAACTCATAGAGCAAAATGGACAGCGGCAATAACCTCGGAGTGCTTAGGTATGGTTCGGAGGGCACTTATTTTTCTACGCTGCGCTATCTACGTTTCCTTGTAAAATACATGGGAAAATCCCATAGGAGGAAAATTACACTTAGGGTTAGATCCCCATGAACTCATAGAGCAAAATGGACAGCGCCAACAAACTCGGAGTGCTTGGGTATGGTTCGGAGGGAACTTACTTTTCTAGGCTGCTCTATCTATGTTTCCTGGTAAAATACATGGGAAAATCCCATAGGAGGAAAATTCCACTTACGATTTTGGTTCGGTCACCATGAACTCATAGAGCAAAATGGACAGCATCAAAAATTTCGAGGCTGATTAGGGATAGGAGGGCACTTACTTTTCTAGGCTGCCTATCTATGTTTCTGGTAAAATACATGGGAAAATCCCATAGGAGGAAAATTGCACTTAGGGTTAGGGTTAGGTCACCATGAACTGATAGAGCAAAATGGAAGCCGCCAACAAACCCGGAGTGCTTGGCTATGGTTAGGAGGGCACTTAGTTTTCTAGGCTGACTTATCTAGCTTTCCTCGCAAAATACATGGGAAAATCCCATAGAGGAAAATTCCACTTAGGGTTAGGGTTAGGTCCCCATGAACTCACAGAGCAAAATGGACAGCGCCAACAAACTCGGAGTGCTTGGGTATGGTCGAGGGCACTTACTTTTCTAGGCTGCCTATCTATGTTTCCTGGTAAAATACATGGGAAAATCCCATAGGAGGAAAATTCCACTTAGGGTTAGGGTTAGGTCCCCATGAACTCACAGAGCAAAATGGACAGCGCCAACAAACTCGGAATGCGTCGGTATGGTTAGGAGGGCACTTAATTTTCTAGGCCGCCCTTTGCAAGTTTCCTGGTAAAATACATGGGAAAATCCCATAGGAGGAAAATTCCACTTAGGGTTAGGGTTAGTTTCCCATGAATTCATAGAGCAAAATGGACAGCGCCAACAAATGAGGAGTGCTTGGGTATGGTTAGGAGGGCACTTACTTTTCTAGGCTGCCTATCTATGTTTCCTGGTAAAATACATGGGAAAATCCCATAGGAGGAAAATTCCACTTGGGGTTACGGTTAGGTCCCCATGAACTCAAAGAGCAAAATGGACACCGCCAACAAACTCGGAATGCGTCGGTCTGGTTAGGAGGGCACTTAATTTTCTAGGCCGCCCTTTGCAAGTTTCTTGGTAAAATACATGGGAAAATCCCATAGGAGGAAAATTCCACTTAGGGTTAGGGTTAGGTCCCCATGAATTTATAGAGCAAAATGGACAGCGCCAACAAATAAGGAGTGCTTGGGTATGGTTTGGAGGGCACTTATTTTTCTAGGCTGCGCTATCTATTTTTCCTGGTAAATACATAGGAAAATCCCAAAGGAGGAAAATTCCACTTAGGGTTAGGGTTAGGTCACCATGAATTGATAGAGCGAAATGGACAGCACCAACAAACTCGGTGTTCTTATGTATGGTTAGTAGGACAGTTACTTTTCTAGGCTACGCTATCTATGTTTCCTGGTAAAATACATGGGAAAATCCCATAGGAGGAAAATTCCACTTGGGGTTACGGTTAGGTCCCCATGAACTCATAGAGCAAAATGGACAGCGGCAACAAATTCGGAGTGCTTGTGTATGGTTCAGAGGGCACTTACTTTTCTAGGCTGCGATATCTATGTTTCCTGGTAAAATACATAGGAAAATCCCATAGGAGGAAAATTACACTTAGGGTTAGGGTTAGGTCACCATGAACTCATAGAGCAAAATGGACAGAATCAAAAATTTCGAAGTGCTTGGGTATGGCTAGGAGGGCACTTACTTTTCTAGGTTGCCTATCTATGTTTCCTGGTAAAATACATGGGAAAATCCCATAGGAGGAAAATTCCACTTAAGGTTAGGGTTAGGTCCCCATGAACTCATAGAGCAAAATGGACAGCGGCAATAAACTCGGAGTGCTTGGGTATGGTTCGAAGGGCACTTATTTTTCTAGGCTGCGCTATCTATGTTTCCTGGTAAACTACATGGGAAAATCCCATAGGAGGAAAATTCCACTTAGGCTTATGGATGGGTCCCCATGAACTCATAGAGCAAAATGGACAGCGCCAACAAACTCGGAGTGCTTGTGTATGGTTCAGAGGGCACTTACTTTTCTAGGCTGCGATATCTATGTTTCCTGGTAAAATACATAGGAAAATCCCATAGGAGGAAAATTACACTTAGGGTTAGGGTTAGGTCACCATGAACTCACAGAGCAAAATGGACACCGCCAACAAACTCGGAGTGCTTGGGTATGGTTCGGAGGGCACTTAATTTTCTAGGCCGCCCTATGCAAGTTTCCTGGTAAAATACATGGGAAAATCCCATAGGAGGAAAATTCCACTTAGGGTTAGGTTTAGGTCCCCATGAATTCATAGAGCAAAATAGACAGCGCCAACAAATGAGGAGTGCTTGGGTATGGTTTTGAGGGCAGTTATTTTTCTTGGCTGCGCTATCTATGTTTCCTGGTAAAATACATGGGAAAATCCCATAGGAGGAAAATTCCACTTAGGGTTAGGGTTAGGTCACCATGAACTCACAGAGCAAAATGGACAACGCCAACAAACTCGGAATGCGTCGGTATGGTTAGGAGGGCACTTAATTTTCTAGGCCTCCCTTTGCAAGTTTCCTGGTAAAATACATGGGAAAATCCCATAGGAGGAAAATTCCACTTAGGGTTAGGGTTAGGTCCCCATGAACTCATAGAGCAAAATGGACAGCGCCAACAAACTCGGAGTGCTTGGGTATGGTTGGAGGGCACTTATTTTCTAGGCTGCGCTATCTATTTTTCCTGGTAAAATACATAGGAAAATCCCATAGGACGAAAATTCCACTTAGGGTTAGGGTTAGGTCACCATGAACTGATAGAGCGAAATGGACAGCACCAACAAACTCGGTGTTCTTATGTATGGTTAGTAGGACAGTTACTTTTCTAGGCTGCGCTATCTATGTTTCCTGGTAAACTACATGGGAAAATCCCATAGGAGGAAAATTCCACTTAGGGTTAGGGTTACGTCACCATGAACTCATAGAGGAAAATGGACAGTGCCAACAAACTCGGAGTGCTTGTGTATGGTTCAGAGGGCACTTTCTTTTCTAGGCTGCAATATCTATGTTTCCTGGTAAACTACATGGGAAAATCCCATAGGAGGAAAATTCCACTTAGGTTAGGGTTAGGTCCCCATGAACTCATAGAGCAAAATGGACAGCGCCAACAAACTCGGAGTGCTTGGGTATGGTTAGGAGGGCACTTACTTTTCTAGGCTGCCTATCTATGTTTCCTGGTAAAATACATGGGAAAATCCCATAGGAGGAAAATTCCACTTAGGGTTAGGGTTAGGTCCCATGAACTCATAGAGCAAAATGGACAGCGCCAACAAACTCGGAGTGCTTGTGTATGGTTCAGAGGGCACTTATTTTTCTAGGCTGCAATATCTATGTTTCCTGGTAAACTACATGGGAAAATCCCATAGGAGGAAAATTCCACTTAGGGTTAGGGTTAGGTCCCCATGAATTCATAGAGCAAAATGGACAGCGCCAACAAACTCGGAGTGCTTGGGTATGGTTTGGAGGGCACTTATTTTTCTAGCCTGCGCTATCTATTTTTCCTGGTAAAATACATAGGAAAATCCCAAAGGAGGAAAATTCCACTTAGGGTTAGGGTTAGGTCACCATGAACTGATAGAGCGAAATGGACAGCGCAACAAACTCGGTGTCCTTATGTATGGTTAGTAGGACAGTTACTTTTCTAGGCTGCGCTATCTATGTTTCCTGGTAAACTACATGGGAAAATCCCATAGGAGGAAAATTCCACTTAGGGTTAGGGTTAGGTCACCATGAACTCATAGAGCAAAATGGACAGCGCCAACAAACTCGGAGTGCTTGTGTATGGTTCAGAGGGCACTTATTTTTCTAGGCTGCGATATCTATGTTTCCTGGTAAACTACATGGGAAAATCCCATAGGAGGAAAATTACAGTTAGGGTTAGGGTTAGGTCCCCATGAACTCATAGAGCAAAATGGGCAGCGCCAACAAACTCGGAGTGCTTGGGTATGGTTTGGAGGGCAGTTACTTTTCTAGGCTGCTCTATATATGTTTCCTGGTAAAATACATGGGAAAATCCCATAGGAGGAAAATTACACTTAGGGTTAGGGTTAGGTCACCATGAACTCAGAGAGCAAAATGGACAGTGCCAACAAACTCGGAGTGCTTGGGTATGGATAGGAGGGCACTTACTTTTCTAGGCTACGCTATTTATGTTTCCTCGTAAAACACATGGGAAAATGCCACAGGAGGAAAATTCCACTTAGGGTTAGGGTTAGGTCACCATGAACTCATAGAGCAAAATGGACAGGGCCAATAAACTCGGAGTGCTTGGGTATGGTTCAGAGGGCACTTAATTTTCTAGGCTGCGCTATCTATGTTTCCTGGTAAACTACATGGGAAAATCCCATAGGAGGAAAATTCCACTTAGGGTTAGGTTAGGTCCCCATGAACTCATAGAGCAAAATGGACAGCGCCAACAAACTCGGAGTGCTTGTGTATGGTTCAGAGGGCACTTAATTTTCTAGGCTGCGATATCTATGTTTCCTGGTAAACTACATGGGAAAATCCCATAGGAGGAAAATTACAGTTAGGGTTAGGGTTAGGTCCCCATGAACTCATAGAGCAAAATGGGCAGCGCCAACAAACTCGGAGTGCTTGGGTATGGTTCGGAAGGCAGTTACTTTTCTAGGCTGCTCTATATATGTTTCCTGGTAAACTACATGGGAAAATCCCATAGGAGGAAAATTACACTTAGGGTTAGGGTTAGGTCACCATGAACTCAGAGAGCAAAATGGACAGTGCCAACAAAGTCGGAGTGCTTGGGTATGGATAGAAGGGCACTTACTTTTCTAGGCTACGCTATTTATGTTTCCTCGTAAAACACATGGGAAAATGCCACAGGAGGAAAATTCCACTTAGGGTTAGGGTTAGGTCACCATGAACTCATAGAGCAAAATAGAAAGCGCCAATAAACTCGGAGTGCTTGGGTATGGTTCAGAGGGCACTTATTTTTCTAGGCTGCGCTATCTATGTTTCCTGGTAAACTACATGGGAAAATCCCATAGGAGGAAAATTCCACTTAGGGTTATGGATGGGTCCCCATGAACTCATAGAGCAAAATGGACAGCGCCAACAAACTCGGAGTGCTCGTGTATGGTTCAGAGGGCACTTATTTTTCTAGGCTGCGATATCTATGTTTCCTCGTAAACTACATGGGAAAATCCCATAGGAGGAAAATTCCACTTAGGGTTAGGGTTAGGCCCATGAACTCATAGAGCAAAATGGGCAGCGGCCAACAAACTCGGAGTGCTTGGGTATGGTTAGGAGGGCACTTACTTTTCTAGGCTGCCTATCTATGTTTCCTGGTAAAATACATGGGAAAATCCCATAAAAGGAAAATTCCACTTGGGGTTACGGTTAGGTCCCCATGAACTCACAGAGCAAAATGGGCAGCTCCAACAAACTCGAAGTGCTTGGGTATGGTTAGGAGGGCACTTACTTTTCTAGGCTACGCTATTTATGTTTCCTCGTAAAACACATGGGAAAATCCCATAGGAGGAAAATTCCACTTAGGGTTAGGGTTAGGTCCCCATGAACTCATAGAGCAAAATGGACAGCGGCAATAACCTCGGAGTGCTTAGGTATGGTTCGGAGGGCACTTATTTTTCTACGCTGCGCTATCTACGTTTCCTTGTAAAATACATGGGAAAATCCCATAGGAGGAAAATTACACTTAGGGTTAGATCCCCATGAACTCATAGAGCAAAATGGACAGCGCCAACAAACTCGGAGTGCTTGGGTATGGTTCGGAGGGAACTTACTTTTCTAGGCTGCTCTATCTATGTTTCCTGGTAAAATACATGGGAAAATCCCATAGGAGGAAAATTCCACTTACGATTTGGGTTCGGTCACCATGAACTCATAGAGCAAAATGGACAGCATCAAAAATTTCGAAGTGCTTGATTATGGATAGGAGGGCACTTACTTTTCTAGGCTGCCTATCTAGGTTTCCTGGTAAAATGCATGGGAAAATCCCATAGGAGGAAAATTACACTTAGGGTTAGGGTTAGGTCACCATGAACTCATAGAGGAAAATGGACAGCGCCAACAAACTCGGAGTGCTTGTGTATGGTTCAGAGGGCACTTTCTTTTCTAGGCTGCAATATCTATGTTTCCTGGTAAATTACATGGGAAAATCCCATAGGAGGAAAATTCCACTTAGGGTTAGGGTTAGGTCACCATGAACTCACAGAGCAAAATGGACAGCGCCAACAAACTCGGAGTGCTTGGGTATGGATAGGAGGGCACTTACTTTTCTAGGCTGCCTATCTATGTTTCCTGGTAAAATACATGGGAAAATCCCATAGGAGGAAAATTACACTTAGGGTTAGGGTTAGGTCACCATGAACTCAAAGAGCAAAATGGACACCGCCAACAAACTCGGAATGCGTCGGTATGGTTAGGAGGGCACTTAATTTTCTAGGCCGCCCTTTGCAAGTTTCCTGGTAAAATACATGGGAAAATCCCATAGGAGGAAAATTCCACTTAGGGTTAGGGTTAGTTTCCCATGAATTCATAGAGCAAAATGGACAGCGCCAACAAATGAGGAGTGCTTGGGTATGGTTAGGAGGGCACTTACTTTTCTAGGCTGCCTATCTATGTTTCCTGGTAAAATACATGGGAAAATCCCATAGGAGGAAAATTCCACTTGGGGTTACGGTTAGGTCCCCATGAACTCAAAGAGCAAAATGGACACCGCCAACAAACTCGGAATGCGTCGGTATGGTTAGGAGGGCACTTAATTTTCTAGGCCGCCCTTTGCAAGTTTCTTGGTAAAATACATGGGAAAATCCCATAGGAGGAAAATTCCACTTAGGGTTAGGGTTAGGTCCCCATGAATTTATAGAGCAAAATGGACAGCATCAACAAATTCGGAGTGCTTGGGTATGGTACGTAGGGTACTTAGTTTTCTAGGCTGCGCTATGTATATTTCCTGGTAAACTACATGGGAAAATCCCATAGAAGGAAAATTCCACTTACGATTTGGGTTCGGTCACCATGAACTCATAGAGCAAAATGGACAGAATCAAAAATTTCGAAGTGCTTGGGTATGGCTAGGAGGGCACTTACTTTTCTAGGCTGCCTATCTATGTTTCCTGGTAAAATACATGGGAAAATCCCATAGGACGAAAATTCCACTTAGGGTTAGGGTTAGGTCACCATGAATTGATAGAGCGAAATGGACAGCACCAACAAACTCGGTGTTCTTATGTATGGTTAGTAGGACAGTTACTTTTCTAGGCTACGCTATCTATGTTTCCTGGTAAACTACATGGGAAAATCCCATAGGAGGAAAATTCCACTTAGGGTTAGGGTTAGGTCACCATGAACTCATAGAGGAAAATGGACAGTGCCAACAAATTCGGAGTGCTTGTGTATGGTTCAGAGGGCACTATCTTTTCTAGGCTGCAATATCTATGTTTCCTGGTAAACTACATGGGAAAATCCCATAGGAGGAAAATTCCACTTAGGGTTAGGGTTAGGTCCCCATGAACTCACAGAGCAAAATGGACAGCGCCAACAAACTCGGAGTGCTTGGGTATGGATAGGAGGGCACTTACTTTTCTAGGCTGCCTATCTATGTTTCCTGGTAAAATACATGGGAAAATCCCATAGGAGGAAAATTCCACTTAGGGTTATGGATGGGTCCCCATGAACTCATAGAGCAAAATGGACAGCGCCAACAAACTCGGAGTGCTTGTGTATGGTTCAGAGGGCACTTATTTTTCTAGGCTGCGCTATCTATGTTTCCTGGTAAAATACATGGGAAAATCCCATAGGAGGAATATTACACTTAGGGTTAGGGTTAGGTCACCATGAACTCAAAGGGCAAAATGGACACCGCCAACAAACTCGGAATGCGTCGGTATGGTTAGGAGGGCACTTAATTTTCTAAGCCGCCCTTTACAAGTTTCCTGGTAAAATACATGGGAAAATCCCATAGGAGAAAAATTCCACTTAGGGTTAGGGTTAGGTCCCCATGAATTCATAGAGCAAAATGGACAGCGCCAACAAATGAGGAGTGCTTGGGTATGGTTTGGAGGGCACTTATATTTCTAGGCTGCGCTATCTATTTTTCCTGGTAAAAGACATAGGAAAATCCCTTAGGAGGAAAATTCCACTTAGGGTTAGGGTTAGGTCACCATGAACTCACAGAGCAAAATGGACAGCGCCAACAAACTCGGAATGCGTCAGTATGGTTAGGAGGGCACTTAATTTTCTAGGCCGCCCTTTGCAAGTTTCCTGGTAAAATACATGGGAAAATCCCATAGGAGGAAAATTCCACTTAGGGTTAGGGTTAGTTTCCCATGAATTCATAGAGCAAAATGGACAGCGCCAACAAATGAGGAGTGCTTGGGTCTGGTTAGGAGGGCACTTACTTTTCTAGGCTGCCTATCTATGTTTCCTGGTAAAATACATGGGAAAATCCCATAGGAGGAAAATTCCACTTGGGGTTACGGTTAGGTCCCCATGAACTCAAAGAGCAAAATGGAACACCGCCAACAAACTCGGAATGCGTCGGTATGGTTAGGAGGGCACTTAATTTTCTAGGCCGCCCTTTGCAAGTTTCCTGGTAAAATTCATGGGAAAATCCCATAGGAGGAAAATTCCACTTAGGGTTAGGGTTAGGTCCCGATGAATTCATAGAGCAAAATGGACAGCGCCAACAAACTCGGAGTGCTTGTGTATCGTTCAGAGGGCACTTATTTTTCTAGGCTGCAATATCTATGTTTCCCGGTAAACTACATGGGAAAATCCCATAGGAGGAAAATTCCACTTAGGGTTAGGGTTAGTTTCCCATGAATTCATAGAGCAAAATGGACAGCGCCAACAAATGAGGAGTGCTTGGGTATGGTTAGGAGGGCACTTACTTTTCTAGGCTGCCTATCTATGTTTCCTGGTAAAATACATGGGAAAATCCCATAGGAGGAAAATTCCACTTGGGGTTACGGTTAGGTCCCCATGAACTCATAGAGCAAAATGGACAGCGTCAACAAATTCGGAGTGCTTGGGTATGGTACGGAGGGTACTTAGTTTTCTAGGCTGCGCTATCTATATTTCCTGGTAAACTACATGGGAAAATCCCATAGAAGGAAAATTACACTTAGGGTTAGGGTTAGGTCACCATGAACTCATAGAGCAAAATGGACAGAATCAAAAATTTCGAAGTGCTTGGGTATGGCTAGGAGGGCACTTACTTTTCTAGGTTGCCTATCTATGTTTCCTGGTAAAATACATGGGAAAATCCCATAGGAGGAAAATTCCACTTAAGGTTAGGGTTAGGTCCCCATGAACTCATAGAGCAAAATGGACAGCGGCAATAAACTCGGAGTGCTTGGGTATGGTTCGAAGGGCACTTATTTTTCTAGGCTGCGCTATCTATGTTTCCTGGTAAACTACATGGGAAAATCCCATAGGAGGAAAATTCCACTTAGGCTTATGGATGGGTCCCCATGAACTCATAGAGCAAAATGGACAGCGCCAACAAACTCGGAGTGCTTGTGTATGGTTCAGAGGGCACTTACTTTTCTAGGCTGCGATATCTATGTTTCCTGGTAAAATACATAGGAAAATCCCAGAGGAGGAAAATTACACTTAGGGTTAGGGTTAGGTCACCATGAACTCACAGAGCAAAATGGACACCGCCAACAAACTCGGAATGCATCGGTATGGTTCGGAGGGCACTTAATTTTCTAGGCCGCCCTATGCAAGTTTCCGGGTAAAATACATGGGAAAATCCCATAGGAGGAAAATTCCACTTAGGGTTAGGTTTAGGTCCCCATGAATTCATAGAGCAAAATAGACAGCGCCAACAAATGAGGAGTGCTTGGGTATGGTTTTGAGGGCAGTTATTTTTCTTGGCTGCGCTATCTATGTTTCCTGGTAAAATACATGGGAAAATCCCATAGGAGGAAAATTCCACTTAGGGTTAGGGTTAGGTCACCATGAACTCACAGAGCAAAATGGACAACGCCAACAAACTCGGAATGCGTCGGTATGGTTAGGAGGGCACTTAATTTTCTAGGCCGCCCTTTGCAAGTTTCCTGGTAAAATACATGGGAAAATCCCATAGGAGGAAAATTCCACTTAGGGTTAGGGTTAGGTCCCCATGAATTCATAGAGCAAAATGGACAGCGCCAACAAATAAGGAGTGCTTGGGTATGGTTTGGAGGGCACTTATTTTTCTAGGCTGCGCTATCTATTTTTCCTGGTAAAATACATAGGAAAATCCCATAGGACGAAAATTCCACTTAGGGTTAGGGTTAGGTCACCATGAACTGATAGAGCGAAATGGACAGCACCAACAAACTCGGTGTTCTTATGTATGGTTAGTAGGACAGTTACTTTTCTAGGCTGCGCTATCTATGTTTCCTGGTAAACTACATGGGAAAATCCCATAGGAGGAAAATTCCACTTAGGGTTAGGGTTACGTCACCATGAACTCATAGAGGAAAATGGACAGTGCCAACAAATTCGGAGTGCTTGTGTATGGTTCAGAGGGCACTTTCTTTTCTAGGCTGCAATATCTATGTTTCCTGGTAAACTACATGGGAAAATCCCATAGGAGGAAAATTCCACTTAGGGTTAGGGTTAGGTCCCCATGAACTCACAGAGCAAAATGGACAGCGCCAACAAACTCGGAGTTCTTGGGTATGGATAGGAGGGCACTTACTTTTCTAGGCTGCCTATCTATGTTTCCTGGTAAAATACATGGGAAAATCCCATAGGAGGAAAATTACACTTAGGGTTAGGGCTAGGTCACCATGAACTCAAAGAGCAAAATGGACACCGCCAACAAACTCGCAATGCGTCGGTATGGTTAGGAGGGCACTTAATTTTCTAAGCCGCCCTTTACAAGTTTCCTGGTAAAATACATGGGAAAATCCCATAGGAGAAAAATTCCACTTAGTGTTAGGGTTAGGTCCCCATGAATTCATAGAGCAAAATGGACAGTGCCAACAAATGAGGAGTGCTTGGGTATGGTTTGGAGGACACTTATTTTTCTAGGCTGCGCTATCTATTTTTCCTGGTAAAAGACATAGGAAAATCCCATAGGAGGAAAATTCCACTTAGGGTTAGAGTTAGGTCACCATGAACTCACAGAGCAAAATGGACAACAGCGCCAACAAACTCGGAATGCGTCGGTATGGTTAGGAGGGCACTTAATTTTCTAGGCCGCCCTTTGCAAGTTTCCTGGTAAAATACATGGGAAAATCCCATAGGAGGAAAATTACACTTAGGGTTAGGGTTAGGTCCTGATGAATTCATAGAGCAAAATGGACAGCCCCAACAAACTTGGAGTGCTTGTGTATGGTTCAGAGGGCACTTATTTTTCTAGGCTGCAATATCTATGTTTCCTGGTAAACTACATGGGAAAATCCCATAGGAGGAAAATTCCACTTAGAGTTAGGGTTAGGTCCCCATGAATTCATAGAGCAAAATGGACAGCGCCAACAAACTCGGAGTGCTTGTGTATGGTTCAGAGGGCACTTATTTTTCTAGGCTGCAATATCTATGTTTCCTGGTAAACTACATGGGAAAATCCCATAGGAGGAAAATTCCACTTAGGGTTTAGGTCCCCATGAATTCATAGAGCAAAATGGACAGCGCCAACAAACTCGGAGTGCTTGGGTATGGTTCGGAGGGCAGTTATTTTTCTAGCCTGCGCTATCTATTTTTCCTGGTAAAATACATAGGAAAAATCCCAAAGGAGGAAAATTCCACTTAGGGTTAGGGTTAGGTCACCATGAACTGATAGAGCGAAATGGACAGCGCCAACAAACTCGGTGTCCTTATGTATGGTTAGTAGGACAGTTAGTTTCTAGCTGCGCTATCTATGGTTCCTGGTAAACTACATGGGAAAATCCCATGGAGGAAATTCCACTTAGGGTTAGGGTAAGGTCACCATGAACTCATAGAGCAAAATGACAGTGCCAACAAAACTCGGAGTGCTTGTGTATGGTTCAGAGGGCACTTACTTTTCTAGGCTGCAATATCTATGTTTCCTGGTAAAATACATGGGAAAATCCCATAGGAGGAAAATTCCACTTAGGGTTAGGGTTAGGTCCCCATGAACTCATAGAGCAAAATGGACAGCGCCAACAAACTCGGAGTGCTTGGGTATGGTTTGGAGGGCACTTATTTTTCTAGGCTGCGCTATCAATTTTTCCTGGTAAAATACATAGGAAAATCCCAAAGGAGGAAAATTCCACTTAGGGTTAGGGTTAGGTCCCCATGAATTCATAGAGCAAAATGGACAGCGCCAACAAACTCGGAGTGCTTGTGTATGGTTGAGAGGGCACTTACTTTTCTAGGCTGCTCTATATATGTTTCCTGGTAAAATACATGGGAAAATTACACTTAGGGTTAGGGTTAGGTCACCATGAACTCAGAGAGCAAAATAGACAGCGCCAACAAACTCGGAGTGCTTGTGTATGGTTCAGAGGGCACTTACTTTTCTAGGCTGCAATATCTATGTTTCCTGGTAAACTACATGGGAAAATCCCATAGGAGGAAAATTCCACTTAGGGTTAGGGTTAGGTCCCCATGAACTCTCAGAGCAAAATGGACACCGCCAACAAACTCGGAGTGCTTGGGTATGGTTAGGAGGGCACTTACTTTTCTAGGCTACGCTATTTATGTTTCCTCGTAAAACACATGGGAAAATGCCACAGGAGGAAAATTCCACTTAGGGTTAGGGTTAGGTCTCCATGAACTCATAGAGCAAAATGGACAGCGCCAACAAACTCGGAGTGCTTGGGTATGGTTCGGAGAGGACTAATTTTTCTAGGCTGCGCTATGTTTCCTGGTAAAATACATGGGAAAATCCCATAGGAGGAAAATTCCACTTAGGGTTAGGGTTAGGTCCCCATGAACTCATAGAGCAAAATGGACAGCGCCAACAAACTCGGAGTGCTTGTGTATGGTTCAGAGGGCACTTAATTTTATAGGCTGCGATATCTATGTTTCCTGGTAAACTACATGGGAAAATCCCATAGGAGGAAAATTACAGTTAGGGTTAGGGTTAGGTCCCCATGAACTCATAGAGCAAAATGGGCACCGCCAACAAACTCGGAGTGCTTGGGTATGGTTCGGAGGGCAGTTACTTTTCTAGGCTGCTCTATATATGTTTCCTGGTAAAATACATGGGAAAATCCCATAGGAGGAAAATTACACTTAGGGTTAGGGTTAGGTCACCATGAACTCAGAGAGCAAAATGGACAGCGCCAACAAACTCGGAGGGCTTGGGTATGGATAGGAGGGCACTTACTTTTCTAGGCTACGCTATTTATGTTTCCTCGTAAAACACATGGGAAAATGCCACAGGAGGAAAATTCCACTTAGGGTTAGGTCCCCATGAACTCATAGAGCAAAATGGACAGCGCCAATAAACTCGGAGTGCTTGGGTATGGTTCGGAGGGCACTTATTTTTCTAGGCTGCGCTATCTATGTTTCCTGGTAAAATACATGGGAAAATCCCATAGGAGGAAAATTCCACTTAGGGTTAGGGTTAGGTCCCCATGAACTCATAGAGCAAAATGGACAGCGCCAACAAACTTGGAGTGCTTGTGTATGGTTCAGAGGGCACTTACTTTTGTAGGCTGCGATATCTATGTTTCCTCGTAAACTACATGGGAAAATCCCATAGGAGGAAAATTCCACTTAGGGTTAGGGTTAGGTCCCCATGAACTCATAGAGCAAAATCGGCAGCGCCAACAGACTCGGTGTTCTTATGTATGGTTAGTAGGACAGTTACTTTTCTAGGCTGCGCTATCTATGTTTCCTGGTAAACTACATGGGAAAATCCCATAGGAGGAAAATTCCCCTTAGGGTTAGGTCCCCTTGAACTCATAGAGCAAAATGGACATCGCCAATAAACTCGAGTGCTTGGGTATGGTTAGTAGGACAGTTACTTTTCTAGGCTGCGCTATCTATGTTTCCTGGTAAACTACATGGGAAAATCCCATAGGGGGAAAATTCCACTTAGGATTAGGGTTAGGTCCCCATGAACTCATAGAGCAAAATGGACAGCCCCAACAAACTTGGAGTGCTTGTGTATGGTTCAGAGGGCACTTATTTTTCTAGGCTGCAATATCTATGTTTCCTGGTAAACTACATGGGAAAATCCCATAGGAGGAAAATTCCACTTAGGGTTAGGGTTAGGTCCCCATGAATTCATAGAGCAAAATGGACAGCGCCAACAAACTCGGAGTGCTTGTGTATGGTTCAGAGGGCACTTATTTTTCTAGGCTGCAATATCTATGTTTCCTGGTAAACTACATGGGAAAATCCCATAGGAGGAAAATTCCACTTAGGGTTAGGGTTAGGTCCCCATGAATTCATAGAGCAAAATGGACAGCGCCAACAAACTCGGAGTGCTTGGGTATGGTTCGGAGGGCAGTTATTTTTCTAGCCTGCGCTATCTATTTTTCCTGGTAAAATACATAGGAAAATCCCAAAGGAGGAAAATTCCACTTAGGGTTAGGGTTAGGTCACCATGAACTGATAGAGCGAAATGGACAGCGCCAACAAACTCGGTGTCCTTATGTATGGTTAGTAGGACAGTTACTTTTCTAGGCTGCGCTATCTATGTTTCCTGGTAAACTACATGGGAAAATCCCATAGGAGGAAAATTCCACTTAGGGTTAGGGTTAGGTCACCATGAACTCATAGAGCAAAATGGACAGTGCCAACAAACTCGGAGTGCTTGTGTATGGTTCAGAGGGCACTTACTTTTCTAGGCTGCAATATCTATGTTTCCTGGTAAACTACATGGGAAAATCCCATAGGAGGAAAATTCCACTTAGGGTTAGGGTTAGGTCCCCATGAACTCACAGAGCAAAATGGACACCGCCAACAAACTCGGAGTGCTTGGGTATGGTTAGGAGGGCACTTACTTTTCTAGGCTACGCTATTTATGTTTCCTCGTAAAAGACATGGGAAAATGCCACAGGAGGAAAATTCCACTTAGGGTTAGTGTTAGGTCTCATGAACTCATAGAGCAAAATGGACAGCGCCAACAAACTCGGAGTTCTTGGGTATGGTTCGGAGAGGACTAATTTTTCTAGGCTGCGCTATCTATGTTTCCTGGTAAAATACATGGGAAAATCCCATAGGAGGAAAATTCCACTTAGGGTTAGGGTTAGGTCCCCATGAATTCATAGAGCAAAATGGACAGCGCCAACAAACTTGGAGTGCTTGGGTATGGTTTGGAGGGCACTTATTTTTCTAGGCTGCGCTATCAATTTTTCCTGGTAAAATACATAGGAAAATCCCAAAGGAGGAAAATTCCACTTAGGATTAGGGTTAGGTCCCCATGAATTCATAGAGCAAAATGGACAGCGCCAACAAACTCGGAGTGCTTGTGTATGGTTCAGAGGGCACTTACTTTTCTAGGCTGCTCTATATATGTTTCCTGGTAAAATACTTGGGAAAATTACACTTAGGGTTAGGGTTAGGTCACCATGAACTCAGAGAGCAAAATAGACAGCGCCAACAAACTCGGAGTGCTTGTGTATGGTTCAGAGGGCACTTACTTTTCTAGGCTGCAATATCTATGTTTCCTGGTAAACTACATGGGAAAATCCCATAGGAGGAAAATTCCACTTAGGGTTAGGGTTAGGTCCCCATGAACTCTCAGAGCAAAATGGACACCGCCAACAAACTCGGAGTGCTTGGGTATGGTTAGGAGGGCACTTACTTTTCTAGGCTACGCTATTTATGTTTCCTCGTAAAACACATGGGAAAATGCCACAGGAGGAAAATTCCACTTAGGGTTAGGGTTAGGTCTCCATGAACTCATAGAGCAAAATGGACAGCGCCAACAAACTCGGAGTGCTTGGGTATGGTTCGGAGAGGACTAATTTTTCTAGGCTGCGCTATGTTTCCTGGTAAAATACATGGGAAAATCCCATAGGAGGAAAATTCCACTTAGGGTTAGGGTTAGGTCCCCATGAACTCATAGAGCAAAATGGACAGCGCCAACAAACTCGGAGTGCTTGTGTATGGTTCAGAGGGCACTTAATTTTCTAGGCTGCGATATCTATGTTTCCTGGTAAACTACATGGGAAAATCCCATAGGAGGAAAATTACAGTTAGGGTTAGGGTTAGGTCCCCATGAACCCATAGAGCAAAATGGGCACCGCCAACAAACTCGGAGTGCTTGGGTATGGTTCGGAGGGCAGTTACTTTTCTAGGCTGCTCTATATATGTTTCCTGGTAAAATACATGGGAAAATCCCATAGGAGGAAAATTACACTTATGGTTAGGGTTAGGTCACCATGAACTCAGAGAGCAAAATGGACAGCGCCAACAAACTCGGAGGGCTTGGGTATGGATAGGAGGGCACTTACTTTTCTAGGCTACGCTATTTATGTTTCCTCGTAAAACACATGGGAAAATGCCACAGGAGGAAAATTCCACTTAGGGTTAGGGTTAGTTCCCCATGAACTCATAGAGCAAAATGGACAGCACCAATAAACTCGGAGTGCTTGGGTATGGTTCGGAGGGCACTTATTTTTCTAGGCTGCGCTAACTATGTTTCCTGGTAAAATACATGGGAAAATCCCATAGTAGGAAAATTCCACTTAGGGTTAGGGTTAGGTCCCCATGAACTCATAGAGCAAAATGGACAGCGCCAACAAACTTGGAGTGCTTGTGTATGGTTCAGAGGGCACTTACTTTTGTAGGCTGCGATATCTATGTTTCCTCGTAAACTACATGGGAAAATCCCATAGGAGGAAAATTCCACTTAGGGTTAGGGTTAGGTCCCCATGAACTCATAGAGCAAAATCGGCAGCGCCAACAGACTCGGTGTTCTTATGTATGGTTAGTAGGACAGTTACTTTTCTAGGCTGCGCTATCTATGTTTCCTGGTAAACTACATGGGAAAATCCCATAGGAGGAAAATTCCCCTTAGGGTTAGGTCCCCTTGAACTCATAGAGCAAAATGGACATCGCCAATAAACTCGAGTGCTTGGGTATGGTTAGTAGGACAGTTACTTTTCTAGGCTGCGCTATCTATGTTTCCTGGTAAACTACATGGGAAAATCCCATAGGGGGAAAATTCCACTTAGGATTAGGGTTAGGTCCCCATGAACTCATAGAGCAAAATGGGCAGCGCCAACAAACTCGGAGTGCTTGGGTATGGTTCGGAGGGCACTTACTTTTCTAGGCTGCTCTATCTATGTTTCCTGGTAAAATACATGGGAAAATCCCAGAGGAGGAAAATTCCACTTAGGGTTAGGGTTAGGTCACCATGAACTCATAGAGGAAAATGGACAGTGCCAACAAACTCGGAGTGCTTGTGTATGGTTCAGAGGGCACTTTCTTTTCTAGGCTGCAATATCTATGTTTCCTGGTAAACTACATGGGAAAATCCCATAGGAGGAAAATTCCATTTAGGGTTAGGGTTAGGTCCCCATGAACTCACAGAGCAAAATGGACAGCGCCAACAAACTCGGAGTGCTTGGGTATGGTTAGGAGGGCACTTATTTTTCTAGGCTACGCTATTTATGTTTCCTCGTAAAACACATGGGAAAATGCCACAGGAGGAAAATTCCACTTAGGGTTAGGGTTATGTCACCATGAACTCATAGAGCAAAATGGACATCGCCAACAAACTCGTTGTTCTAATGTATGGTTAGTAGGACTGTTACTTTTCTAGGCTGCGCTATGTATGTTTCCTGGTAAACTACATGGGAAAATCCCCTAGGAGGAAAATTCCACTTAGGGTTAGGGTTAGGTCCCCATGAACTCATAGAGCAAAATGGATAGAGCCAATAACCTCGGAGTGCTTGGGTATGGTTCGGAGGGCACTTATTTTTCTACGCTGCGCTATCTAGGTTTCCCGGTAAAATACATGGGAAAATCCCATAGGAGGAAAATTACACTTAGGGTTAGGTCCCCATGAACTCATAGAGCAAAATGGGCAGCGCCAACAATCTCGGAGTGCTTGGGTATGGTTCGGAGGGCACTTACTTTTCTAGGCTGCTCTGTCTATGTTTCCTGGTAAAATACATGGTAAAATCCCATAGGAGGAAAATTGCACTTACGATTTGGGTTCGGTCACCATGAACTCATAGAGCAAAATGGACAGAATCAAAAATTTCGAAGTGCTTGGTTATGGATAGGAGGGCACTTACTTTTCTAGGCTGCCTGTCTATGTTTCCTGGTAAAATACATGGGAAAATCCCATAGGAGGAAAATTACACTTAGGGTTAGGGTTAGGTCACCATGAACTCACAGAGCAAAATGGACACCGCCAACAAAGTCGGAATGCGTCGGTATGGTTCGGAGGGCACTTAATTTTCTAGGCCGCCCTATGCAAGTTCCCTCTTAAAATACATGGGAAAATCCCATAGGAGGAAAATTCCACTTAGGGTTAGGGTTAGGTCACAATGAACTCATAGAGCAAAATGGAAGCCGCCAACAAACTCGGAGTGCTTGAGTATGGTTAGGAGGGCACTTATTTTCTAGGCTGCCCTATCTATGTTTCCTGGTAAAATACATGGGAAAATCCCATAGGAGGAAAATTCCACTTAGGGTTAGGGTTAGGTCACCATGAACTGATAGAGCGAAATGGACTGCGCCAACAAACTCGGTGTTCTTATGTATGGTTAGTAGGACAGTTACTTTTCTAGGCTGCGCTATCTATGTTTCCTGGTAAACTACATGGGAAAATCCCATAGGAGGAAAATTCCAGTTAGGGTTAGGGTTAGGTCACCATGAACTCATAGAGCAAAATGGACAGTGCCAACAAACTCGGAGTGCTTGTGTATGGTTCAGAGGGCACTTTCTTTTCTAGGCTGCAATATCTATGTTTCCTGGTAAACTACATGTGAAAATCCCATAGGAGGAAAATTCCACTTAGGCTTAGGTCCCCGTGAACTCATAGAGCAAAATGGACATCGCCAATAAACTCGAGTGCTTGGGTATGGTTAGTAGGACAGTTACTTTTCTAGGCTGCGCTATCTATGTTTCCTGGTAAAGTACATGGGAAAATCCCATAGGGGGAAAATTCCACTTAGGGTTAGGGTTAGGTCCCCATGAATTCATAGAGGAAAATGGGCAGGGCCAACAAACTCGGAGTTCTTGGGTATGGTTCGGAGGGCACTTACTTTTCTAGGCTGCTCTATGTTTCCTGGTAAAATACATGGGAAAATCCCATAGGAGGAAAATTCCACTTAGGGTTAGGGTTAGGTCACCATGAACTCATAGAGGAAAATGGACAGTGCCAACAAACTCGGAGTGCTTGTGTATGGTTCAGAGGGCACTTTCTTTTCTAGACTGCAATATCTATGTTTCCTGGTAAACTACATGGGAAAATCCCATAGGAGGAAAATTCCATTTAGGGTTAGGGTTAGGTCCCCATGAACTCACAGAGCAAAATGGACAGCGCCAACAAACTCGGAGTGCTTGGGTATGGTTAGGAGGGCACTTATTTTTCTAGGCTACGCTATTTATGTTTCCTCGTAAAACACATGGGAAAATGCCACAGGAGGAAAATTTGACTTAGGGTTAGGGTTATGTCACCATGAACTCATAGAGCAAAATGGACATCGCCAACAAACTCGTTGTTCTAATGTATGGTTAGTAGGACTGTTACTTTTCTAGGCTGCGCTATGTATGTTTCCTGGTAAACTACATGTGAAAATCCCATAGGAGGAAAATTCCACCCCCTTTTTTTTTTTTTTTTAAGGGGGAGGGGGTTTTTTTTTTTTTTTTTTGTTTGAGGGGGGTTAGGTCCCATGAACTCATGGAGCAAAATGGAAAGCGCCAACAAACTCGGAGTGCTTGGGTATGGTTCGGTGGGCACTTAAATTTCTAGGCTGCAATATCTATGTTTCCTGGCAAAATACATGGGAAAATCCCATAGGAGGAAAATTCCACTTAGGGTTAGGGTTAGGTCCCCATGAACTCATAGAGCAAAATGGGCAGCGCCAACAAACTTGGAGTGCTTGGGTATGGTTCAGAGGGCACTTACTTTTCTAGGCTGATCTATCTATGTTTCCTGGTAAAATACATGGGAAAATCCCATAGGAGGAAAATTCCACTTACGATTTGGGTTCGGTCACCATGAACTCATAGAGCAAAATGGACAGCATCAAAAATTTCGAAGTGCTTGGGTATGGATAGGAGGGCACTTACTTTTCAAGGCTGGCTATCTATGTTTCCTGGTAAAATACATGGAAAAATCCCATAGGAGGAAAATTCCACTTAGGGTTAGAGTTAGGTCACCATGAACTCACAGAGCAAAATGGACACCGCCAACAAAGTCGGAATGCGTCGGTATGGTTCGGAGGGCACTTAATTTTCTAGGCCGCCCTATGCAAGTTTCCTGGTAAAATATATGGGAATATCCCATAGGAGGAAAATTCCACTTAGAGTTAGGGTTAGGTCCCCATGAATTCATAGAGCAAAATGGACAGCACCAACAAATGAGGAGTGCTTGGGTATGGTTTGGAGGGCACTTATTTTTCTAGGCTGCGCTATCTATGTTTCCTGGTAAAATACATGGGAAAATCCCATAGGAGGAAAATTCCACTTAGGGTTAGGGTTAGGTCACCATGAACTGATAGAGCGAAATGGACTGCGCCAACAAACTCGGTGTTCTTATGTATGGTTAGTAGGACAGTTACTTTTCTAGGCTACGCTATCTATGTTTCCTGGTAAACTACATGGGAAAATCCCATAGGAGGAAAATTCCACTTAGGGTTAGGGTTAGGTCACCATGAACTCATAGAGGAAAATGGACAGTGCCAACAAACTCGGAGTGCTTGTGTATGGTTCAGAGGGCACTTTCTTTTCTAGGCTGCAATATCTATGTTTCCTGGTAAACTACATGGGAAAATCCCATAGGAGGAAAATTCCACTTAGGCTTAGGTCCCCGTGAACTCATAGAGCAAAATGGACATCGCCTCGAGTGCTTGGGTATGGTTAGTAGGACAGTTACTTTTCTAGGCTGCGCTATCTATGTTTCCTGGTAAACTACATGGGAAAATCCCATAGGGGGAAAATTCCACTTAGGATTAGGGTTAGGTCCCCATGAACTCATAGAGCAAAATGGGCAGCGCCAACAAACTCGGAGTGCTTGGGTATGGTTCGGAGGGCACTTACTTTTCTAGGCTGCTCTATCTATGTTTCCTGGTAAAATACATGGGAAAATCCCAGAGGAGGAAAATTCCACTTAGGGTTAGGGTTAGGTCACCATGAACTCATAGAGGAAAATGGACAGTGCCAACAAACTCGGAGTGCTTGTGTATGGTTCAGAGGGCACTTTCTTTTCTAGGCTGCAATATCTATGTTTCCTGGTAAACTACATGGGAAAATCCCATAGGAGGAAAATTCCATTTAGGGTTAGGGTTAGGTCCCCATGAACTCACAGAGCAAAATGGACATCACCAACAAACTCGGAGTGCTTGGGTATGGTTAGGAGGGCACTTATTTTTCTAGGCTACGCTATTTATGTTTCCTCGTAAAACACATGGGAAAATGCCACAGGAGGAAAATTTCACTTAGGGTTAGGGTTATGTCACCATGAACTCATAGAGCAAAATGGACATCGCCAACAAACTCGTTGTTCTAATGTATGGTTAGTAGGACTGTTACTTTTCTAGGCTGCGCTATGTATGTTTCCTGGTAAACTACATGGGAAAATCCCCTAGGAGGAAAATTCCACTTAGGGTTAGGGTAAGGTCCCCATGAACTCATAGAGCAAAATGGATAGAGCCAATAACCTCGGAGTGCTTGGGTATGGTTCGGAGGGCACTTATTTTTCTACGCTGCGCTATCTAGGTTTCCTGGTAAAATACATGGGAAAATCCCATAGGAGGAAAATTACACTTAGGGTTAGGTCCCCATGAACTCATAGAGCAAAATGGGCAGCGCCAACAAACTCGGAGTGCTTGGGTATGGTTCGGAGGGCACTTACTTTTCTAGGCTGCTCTGTCTATGTTTCCTGGTAAAATACATGGTAAAATCCCAGAGGAGGAAAATTGCACTTACGATTTGGGTTCGGTCACCATGAACTCATAGAGCAAAATGGACAGCATCAAAAATTTCGAAGTGCTTGGGTATGGATAGGAGGGCACTTACTTTTCAAGGCTGGCTATCTATGTTTCCTGGTAAAATACATGGAAAAATCCCATAGGAGGAAAATTCCACTTAGGGTTAGAGTTAGGTCACCATGAACTCACAGAGCAAAATGGACACCGCCAACAAAGTCGGAATGCGTCGGTATGGTTCGGAGGGCACTTAATTTTCTAGGCCGCCCTATGCAAGTTCCCTCTTAAAATACATGGGAAAATCCCATAGGAGGAAAATTCCACTTAGGGTTAGGGTTAGGTCACAATGAACTCATAGAGCAAAATGGAAGCCGCCAACAAACTCGGAGTGCTTGAGTATGGTTAGGAGGGCACTTATTTTCTAGGCTGCCCTATCTATGTTTCCTGGTAAAATACATGGGAAAATCCCATAGGAGGAAAATTCCACTTAGGGTTAGGGTTAGGTCACCATGAACTGATAGAGCGAAATGGACTGCGCCAACAAACTCGGTGTTCTTATGTATGGTTAGTAGGACAGTTACTTTTCTAGGCTGCGCTATCTATGTTTCCTGGTAAACTACATGGGAAAATCCCATAGGAGGAAAATTCCACTTAGGGTTAGGGTTAGGTCACCATGAACTCATAGAGGAAAATGGACAGTGCCAACAAACTCGGAGTGCTTGTGTATGGTTCAGAGGGCACTTTCTTTTCTAGGCTGCAATATCTATGTTTCCTGGTAAACTACATGTGAAAATCCCATAGGAGGAAAATTCCACTTAGGCTTAGGTCCCCGTGAACTCATAGAGCAAAATGGACATCGCCAATAAACTCGAGTGCTTGGGTATGGTTAGTAGGACAGTTACTTTTCTAGGCTGCGCTATCTATGTTTCCTGGTAAAGTACATGGGAAAATCCCATAGGTGGAAAATTCCACTTAGGATTAGGGTTAGGTCCCCATGAACTCATAGAGCAAAATGGGCAGCGCCAACAAA